>NC_045963.1:64297606-64571913 GCF_010909765.2 Amblyraja radiata | reverse complement strand
GAGTATGGACTCAAAGCCCGCAGCTATCTGATTTCTGGCTTTAAATTCATCGGGTACCCCTCTTGGCACCCCTATCGCATCTATATTGATGTGTGTGTCGAATGATCCTCTCACCTTTCTCTTTTGTCGTCGGCTTCCTTTATCGAGTTCTATAGCATGTTCTACTGCTATGGTGAAGGGCATCATCAGTTGTATGAGGGTACAGGTTCCCGTTAACCGGGGCCACAGGGTATACTCCCCGCACCACCACCAGACATCGGCTCTACTGACTATCTGCTTTTTCAGCCAGGAGCTATTGAACAGTGGCCCCTGTTCCTCAGCCGTTATGTTATACGTCTTATTGCAGTTGAGCACCTCCCCCATGTCCTGTCCCTCTGGGTTATGTCTTGTATAGCACTCAAACCCCTCCTCCCCAAAAGGAATGGTAAATGGAGGAGGTCGAGGGTCTTCCCTTCGGCCCTTCGTATTGTTGTTGCTGGTCGGAAATAGGTAATGATAACTCTGGCATATCACATTCTTTGGTAAGAGGGGATTCGTGAATAGCTGTAGTATACATGTCATAGCCCTAGGTGTTCTATCCCAATTCAGGGGAAATGGTACTGGGACCAGCTGAGGCCTAGCTCCGGTGCAGGCGTAACAATTGGTTCGTTGCATACTTCTGGCTGTGTACATCATCCAGGCAAGCCAGGTGTTGGCTCCTTTTCCCCCTGTTGGTATTCCCTTCTCATATAACTGCCTTAATCCTGTTTCTCCTGCTACTATCATTATCTTCAGATCCTTAGACTCATTTTCCCTGATGACATTGCTGACTACTGGTGGTGCTGGTGTTGCCCCGGGATCCCTATTCTGACTGTCATCTATCTTGAACACCTCTCCCCTATCCTCGTATCTTCCCATCTTCCCATCTCACTTTACTTCTATCTCAAACTTCAGACATGCGTCCTTCCCTGTTTTATCTGCACATATCCAATACCTACCACTTTCCTGTATTTGGACACTCTGTATGCTCACATATACGCGTCCTGGCAATTTCTCGTTCGGGTTTTGATATACTCTCCACCTATCAGTTTGATAGGTGGCCCGATGCCACCCATATTTTGATGAAGTAAACACCGCATGCCAATCTTTACAGGGATGGGTGCATACATACATTCTATAGCCGCACCACCATTTTTCCTTTACATACATTAAATGGGATGGTGGTGGACCTTCTATTCTGTGGTATTGTGATTTTTATGCATGTTACATTACTTACAAGTTGGGTAACCACCCAACACATGACCCACCAACACGAAATCTTCATTTTTCCTGCGGGTTCTTGGTAAATGTTAAAGTCAATGGTTCTTCTCCTTTGCGCACAGTCCACGGGCTGATATCGTCTGGTGGGGCCTCCACAGGACCCTTAACTCGACTTGCGTGAGTCCACCCTTTCTCTTTTGTTCATACTACTGTCTCCGTGATTAGTAATACCAAGTAGGGTCCAGTCCACTTAGGTTGCAGCTTTTCTTCTTTCCACGTTTTTATTAATACCCAGTCTCCAGCCTTGACTGAGTGAATCGGAAAGTCCAGTGGTGGGCTCTGGGCCAGCAATCCTTTAATTTTTAGTTCTGCAAGAAATTGGGACACTGCCAGTAAATAGTTCCTCAGGAACACATCGTTCCCTTGTATTGTTGGGACTCCTTCTACCTTCCCTAAGTATGGGAGCCCGAATAACATTTCATATGGTGATATCCCTATGTCTTTTCGAGGTGCCGTTCGGATTCTCAACAGGGCTATCGGGAGGCACTTAGTCCAGGGGAGTCTCGTTTCCTCTATCAACTTGGTGATTTGGGTCTTTAAGGTGCCATTCATTCTTTCCACCTTTCCTGAGCTCTGGGGATGCCATGGTGTATGCAATTTCCATTCTATTCCCAGTGCTTCACATATCATTTCATGTGTTTTGGAGGCAAAATGGGTCCCTCTATCTGAGTCTATTGTTTCCACAATCCCATATCTGGGTATAATTTGTTCTAATAATATCTTGGCTACCGCCTGTGAGGTGGCAGTTGCCGTGGGGAATGCCTCTACCCATCTGGTGAAATGGTCCACTACCACTAACAGGTACTTCCATGTTTGTACCCGGGGCAGCTCGGTAAAATCTATCTGTATTCTTTGGAAGGGCCTAACTGTTAATGGTTGTCCTCCTCCTGGGACTGCTCTCATGATTTTCTTATTAATTCGCTGACATATTACACAGCCCCTTATGACTTGTTTGGCCATGGTAAACATCCCACAGCAAGCGTAGGTTCTGAGGAGGGTGTCACAGAGGGCTTGTGTTCCCCTTTGGTGTCCACCATTTCCCATTTGAAGTACGCTGAGCCCCCATTTCTTTCATGTTTTCCTGTTCTTTCTCACTAAAGATAGGTATCTTTTCCTCTGGTTCTCTTAAAGGTATTAGTGACTTCATTTCTACCATCTGTTCTGTGGCTGCTCTTTTTGCAACCTCATCCACTGCCCTATTTCCTCTGACCTCCAGGGTGTTACCTTTCTGATGCCCTGCCACATGTGCTATGGCTATTCGTTCTGGTTTTTGCAAGGCTTCCAGTGTCTGTCCTACCAATTGCTCATGTGCTAATTCTTTACCTCGAGTTGTTATCATTCCTCGCTCTTTCCAGATCTTCCCAAAGGTGTGTACTACTCCAAAAGCATATTTTGAATCGGTATATACTGTTCCTTCCTTCCCCTCCAATAATTCTAAGGCTCTCATTAATGCATATAATTCACAAGATTGAGCTGACCAACTACCAGGCAGCCTGCCGCTTTCAATTTCCTCCATCGTTTCCCCGTTCACTATACCGTACCCACTATGTCTTTTTCCACCTATGCACCTGGAGGATCCATCTATAAACCACCAGCTGCCCTCAGCCAGAGGTTGCTCTTCTAAGTCTTCTCTACTTTTTGTCTGTAAATCTATTATTTCACTACAGCAGTGTACTGGGCCCTCTTCCTTGTCACCCTGTTTCTCTGCTGGATACAGGAATTGGGACGGGTTAAGGTTCTTATCCGTAATTATCATCAAATCGTCTTTTTCCATCAGGATGGCCTCATACTTCAAAAGTCTAGAGTCTGTTAACCATCTGTTGGATTTCTGAGTGAGTATGGTTCTTACTGTGTGTGGTGTAGAAACAACCAGAGTGCCTCCAAAGGTTAATTTCCTACTCTCTTCCACCAATATTGCGGTAGCTGCTACCGCTTGTATGCATCCCGGCCATCCCCTGGAGACTGGACCTAATATTTTCGAGAGGAAGGCCACTGGCTGTCGATTTCCCCCTCTTTTCTGGGTGAGTACCCCTAGTGCCACCCCCTTGTCTGAATTTACAAACAGGTGGAAAGGTTGTTCTACTGAGGGCAGAGCCAACACGGGAGCAGTAATCAAACTGTTCTTTAATTTCCCAAATTCCAACTCCTGTTCTGGGGTCCACTGAACTTTTTCTTTTTCTTCTCCCAATTTATCATACAGGAATTTCACTTGTCTGGAGTAATTATCTATCTATTCGCAGTCGACAGTATCCTATCAATCCCAGGAATTTTCGGGTCTCTTTCTTATTCTTTGGTATTGGTACTCCCGTGATCCCAGCTATCCTTTCAGGGTTGATTCGTCTCTTTCCTCCACTTATCAGATGTCCCAGATATTTTACCTCATGTTTCACAAATTGAAGCTTGTTACGGGACACTCTTAACCCCTTCCTTCCCAAGAAGTTTAACAGGCTTATTGTGGCGTCCCTTACTTCCTCTTCTCTCTCTCCTGACAAAAGGAGGTCATCCACATACTGTAATAGTTGCGTTTCCCTGTGTCCTGGGAAATCCTCCAATACCTGCTCTAAAATTTGGCCGAATAAATTTGGTGATTCTGTAAAACCTTGAGGGAGCGCCGCCCACCGGAATTGTTGCTTTCGCCCGGTTTTTAGGTTTTCCCACTCAAAGGTGAATAAGTCTCTACTCTGTTGCCAGCGGACAGCTCCAGAAGGCATCCTTTCTCTTTCTCTTTCTGTCTGTGTCTGTGCCTCTCTCTCTCTCTCTGTCTCTCTCTCTCTCTCTCTCTCTCTCTCTCTCTCTCTCTCTGTCTCTCTCTGTCTCTCTCTCTGTCTCTGTCTCTGTGTCTGTGTTTCTCAACTTGTATATCTACCATAAAACAACATAAAAGCTGGTCATGTTTCATCAATTAACTTATTTCCAGTTAACTTTACTGACAAGAAATCTAAAAGAACATCAAGAAACGATTTTTACAACTTCTCTTTTTCAGGTTACCAGGATACAAAGAGTTCATTTTTGCAGCTTGATCGCAATCCCCTACGGCCCAAACACAGTGGGAATTCCCACCTCCGCCACGGGGCGTCTGTGTTCAATTTTACAACTTGCTCATTTCAACCATTTGTTACAAACATCCCCCTTTCGCGGCCTCTGCCGTCTTATCTGCTACTTTCGGGAGTAACTCCCTTATCATCCTGTCTCAGGAATTTTCCTGTCTCTCAAGAATTGATCTAACTGTTCTCGTCAGACCTAATGAATCTTCAAGGAGGCAAACTCCCTTCTCCCTCAGGGTCCTCTCCTAGGTACCTCTCAGGGGTCTAATTTCTACCTAACTTCTTATCTTCCCCTTCTGCCCTTTGACTCCCCGTCCTGTTGGCCGGGTGATCTTCGGCCCCTGTCTTCTCTTTCCCTTGGGTATTTTGGCCCCCTCCAGCTCTGCATTTTCTGTGGGTATCTCCTGCCCATATGCAGCTCTGCATTTTCCGTGGGTACTTCCTGCCCATATGCAGCTCTGCATTTTCCCCAACTGACTATAACTTATCATTGTTGGCTTCTCCAACCCCTGGGTATTTTCTGTCCTCCAGGGTCCAGCATTTGCCCCAACGGACTATTGGGCAGAATGCAGGGATTTGGCCCACAGCCTTTTCCCCTCCCTTCTGGGTTTGCCTTGTAGCCCCCTGAATCCTTCAGGGCGTTAACCACAAGGTCTTATATTCTTAATACCGTGTTCATCGTACCGTATTCATCATTCTCAATAGCCCAGGATGTACTTAATAGTTATTTTCCTACCTGGGTTCCATGCACTGGAATTGCTCGATTGATTTTTTGCGATTTCCGACTACTCCCACTTCTTTGTCGAGTCTCTGTGTGGTCTGGATACTACTGCTTAAACAGCTGACAGCAAGCAAGGAGTCTGAGACCGCTGAACTCAGCAGGGTGCACCTTCCCTTCGTCCGTCTACTCCCGTCAGCTGTCCAGAGTATTGGATCTCGGAAACGAGCCCCCAAGTTGTGAGATTCAAAAATCACAAATGCTCTTGAGACAAATTCAGACAAAGAAGTGTTTTTATTAATTTCATATTCTGCAGAATAGGTGCCTCTCCACTGATGTCCCCTAGAGGCACACCGAGGATCGGGATGTCTTCTATCTTTATACATTTCTTTTCATTATTTTCACACCCATTGAGCTTCTTCCAATCATAACATAAAACCCAGATTCCCATGAGAACGTCGTGGACGTCCACCCAAACTTCTACTGAAGTATTTCTGTTGCTACTTTTTATCTAGAATTTCTCTCTGTTCTGTATATCGTTACTTTCTATTCTACTAGCAGTCTGGCTTCTGCTGACACCTTATTTCTTTCTAAGTAATTTTTCTATCCCTAGTCTAAATCAACCATGTCTGTTAACTCTTTCCTCACAAAAGGATCTACAGGAGTCACTGCCTCAAAAAGGGAGCCAGCATCATCAGAGACCCACACTCTCTCATTTGGTTGGACTTATAGTGTTCAAGGTTGTAGATTGATGATGCATGTGAACCAATCACACATAAGCCAGCATCACTAACTCCACCCCACTATAACACTTATACTAACAGTCGTTTCCAGCACTGCAGTTCAAGCAGCTAGGATGCACTGACAACCTGTCGTCCTCAACGCTGCTAAGTTTCAAGTGCTCATTAAAGATGTGTTTAAATCACTCACTGTCTCTGGCTCTTGTATACAAAGGTGAAGCTATGGTCAATAATAATAGGAGTCTGGTGTAGGTTCGGCAAAGGCTTGGCGAACAACGTAACCAGGAAGGAGCTGGAGAAGTCGGACGCAAGGGGCAAGGACCGGTGTCGGAGGGTGAACTGGGGTAATGCCTCCAGCGTCTTCAAGGTTGGCTGCAGGAGGTACCCTCAGGACACAAAGATGGCCAGAGAAGGAAAGGAGAGGAATGATGCTCCAGTGTATCGAGCGTGGGGGCTGACTGGACATAATAGCGCCAATAATGTTGGCGCCCGCATGTGTAATATGTGCAAGAGGAATTTCTCTGTGCAGTTGCATATGTGACAAATAAAGCACTATTGAGGTGTCCTTGTTAACCAGGTGTTGCAGGGCCAGGGAAATGATGTCTGCTGTGGACCGGTTTTGGTGGTAGGTGAATTGTAATGGATCAAGACTAGATAGGGCTCTTAAAGATAGCAGAGTCAGGGGATATGGGGAGAAGGCAGGAACGGGGTACTGATTGGGGTTGATCAGCCATGATCACATTGAATGGTGGTGCTGGCTCGAAGGGCCGAATGGCCTACTCCTGCACCTATTGTCTATTGACAAGGACTGGAGTTATTGTGTGTCATGACCAGCCTCACAAAGCTACTGTGGAATATAAACAATGGTTCACGTCTGTCAGTCCCAGAGGCTATTTTCATGCTTTGCCCTTTTTCTCTTATGGTTAAATTTCCTAAATTTCTGCATATTATGAGTTTGCAGATTATATAGTTTTGGCACTTAAAGGAAATGCACTGAATTGTTTTTTACTGTGCTACCTGTATGACCTGACCAAATTTTGCAGGAGAACGTTATCATGAAATCTGAATTCATTTACATTGGATAAGCCTTTTAAAAAAGCAATGAAAGAGGAAGTTAGCTCTAAATAAAACCACATCAGCTATTTTAGAGAGACTATTTTTAAATGATAACTACTGACACATTAACAGCTTAAGTTTGTCAAGCCTCATTTGTATTAAACATGATAAAAATTGTGAAACCAGTCCTTCATTAACTTGAACAGTGGGGCAGCACAGTGGTGATGCGATAGAGTTGCTTCCTTACAGCGCCAGAGACCCGGGTTAGTTCCTGACCACGGGTACTGCCTGTACAGAGATTTTTTAAGTTCTCCCTGTGACTGCGTAGGTTCCTCCAATTTCCTTCCACATTCTTAAGACATGCAGGTTTGTGGGTTAATTGGCTTCTGTAAATTATCACAAATATGTAGGATAGAACTAGCCTTTAATCTTTTTCTTTAGTCTTTAGCGATATAGTGTGAAAACAGGCCCTTCAGCCCACCGAATCCATGCCGACCAGTGATCAACCCGTACACCAGCATTATCCTACATACTAGGGACAATTTTACAATTTCTACCAAAGCCAATTAACCTACAATCCTGTATGTCTTTGGAGTGTTGGAGGAAACCGGAGCACCCGGAAAAACAGACAGCAACTGTAGTTAGGGTGAACCCGTGTTTTTTTTGCACTGTAAGGCAGCAACTCTACCGCTGCGCCACCGTGCCACCCAGTGTATGGGTGATTGCTGGTCGGCGCGGATTTGGTGGGCCGAAGGGCCTGTTACCACGCTGTATCTTTAAACTAAACTAAAACCCTGTGGACCATGGTCAAACTCGTAACGGGTTTTGGACAGGGGAGGGAGAAACTTTCTGGCAAAAGTGGAAAACTGAGTATGCGGGTAACCTCATTACTTCCTTTTCAGAGAAAATGCAAAAGCATGCAGGATAAAACAGAAATCCTTTCAAAGTAATTTGCAATGTAATTTCCCTCTTCTGAAATATGTTACTTGACAGATTGCACAATTTCTTGTTCAGAGGCATCCTTAAATTTCTGCACGTTCAACGTAAATGTAGTTCGCCTGCCTTTTTGTCAATAGTACTTAACTCACATGCATCAAGAAATACTCAGAGTTAGCATTTAAAAATAATCCCTCCAAAATAAGCAGATGTGGTTTTCTTTAGAGTTGAATTCCTCTTCCACTGCTTGTTAGGAATACATTTAACAATGTGAATAAATTCAATTTCAGGATGATATTGTCCCTTGAAAAATGTGGTTACTCATCACACATCTCTCTGCTCAACTTTAGGTGGCCTCATATAAGTCGGAGTGTGGTGAATCTGTGGAATTCATTGTCCCAGAAGTCTGTGGAGGCCAAGTCAATGGATATACAGTATTTAAGGCGGAGATTGACAGATTCTTGATTGCTACGGGTGTCAGAGATTATGGGGAGAAGGCAGAAGAATGGGGTTGAGAGGGACAGATAGATCAGCCATGAATGAATGGCCAAGTAGACCTGATGGGCCGAATGGCCTAATTCTGCTCCTATAACTTATGAAGATACTTACATGCTGGCCTCTCGTACATTCCTCATTGCTTTCAGTCAGCTATTGATGGTCATGCCTTTAACATGCACCCCTCATTACCCCCTCTTCCACCACTCCCCCCTCCCACCCCCTGTCCAAGCTCTCTTCCTATCTCCTCCTTTCCTAAAACGTAGTACTCTGATCAAGTGTTTCACACAAGCATAGAACAGTACAGCAGAGGGAAAGGTTCTTTGGCCCTCCATATCTGTGTCGAACATGATGCCAATTTAAACTATTCCCATCTGCCTGCACATGGTCTCACCATTCTCTACTTGTTAATGTCTGTGTCGAAATGTCTATAAACTACCACTCAGATCTGCCTCCACCACTTCCCTCGGCAATGTGTTCCAGGAAACTAACACTCTGTGAAAACAAGAACTTGCCTCATATATATTCTTTAAACTTTCCTACTCTCATCTTAAAGCCTTGATATCTAATATTTGAAATTTCTACCCTGGAAAAAAAGACTGAGTATTCTAACCGGTCAGGCGATTCTGCGTGCAGGTCCCAGAAGTGGATTTGTGATCATACACTACAATTGCTCCACTCATCTAAATCTTTATATCTACAGCAACATTTCTTACTCTAACTATGCTCTTCTTAATCTCCTCTCTGACTCCTGGGACCAAAGGACCTCCCGGAATGACTCTTGGATGGTACACAAAAATGCTGGAGAAACTCAGCGGGTGCAGCAGCATCTATGGAGCGAAGGAAATAGGCAACGTTTCGGGCCTAAACCCTTCTTCAGACTGATGATTCATGACTCTTGGAGCTGTGAGGACCCGACCAGTGAGGCCTAGCATGACCAAAAAGTCCTGCAGCCTATTGACCTTCCAGAGCCTCCAACCAACAACCCCCCCCCCCCCCCCCCCCCAGAGCTGCAAACTCCACGATGGTGAACAGGATTCAACTTGCTGATATCATTTCTCACATTAATAATGCTCCCATCAATCTCCCCTCAGCCCTACGGCGATTGTTGAGACCTGCAGCCTACTGACCTGAAGCCTCCAGCCGATTTGATTGATGTCCCAACGGAGCTGCTGACCCCACGAGTGGTCCTCTGGGCCCGACCGGGAACAGGCGCCAACCCACAGGCACAGGATGAATCCACCGTCCGTCCTTTGTCGCCCCAAGGACAACGGGCCAGACCTCCCGGACCACCCAACGGTGGAAGCCGGCATGGGATCTGATCCGACCAGGCAGAAGATCCGACCTCCGGGATCTTCCAGCAGCGACACCGACCAGTGGGAGACGCCCAGGCCAGAGGCCCAACCCACGAAAGTGCCCAACATTGGAAGCAACCCCTCATCTCTTGGCGCATCTAACACTGATACCAGTTATCTGGAGACAGCCAGGTTAGAGGCCTGACCTCCCAGGCTGACCAACTCCAACACCAGGCCAGAGGCCTGACCTCCGAGGCCGACCGACCACCTCTGACGACAGGGCGATCAACCAACTCCGACCCCAGGCCTGACCCATGCAAGAGCCGACGATGACACCAGTGACTCACAGGGCCAATGTGCTGCCACCTGCTGAGTAAACAATGGAAGCGCACTGAGCTGTCGGTGCGGTTGAAGCAACGTTGTTTCAAGACACCCCCAGCATATAACTGGCTAATGTGAAGTCTATGGAGAACAAGCTGGGTGAACATAAAGCAAGACTGACTTACCGCAGAGTTCTGAAAGACTGCTGTGTGCTCTGTTTCACCGCTAACATACCTGACAGTGCCATTCTGCCCCAGGGCTTCTCCCTTCACCAGATGGACAGCACAGCAGTTTCAGGCAAGGCTAGAGGCGGTGAGGTCTGCTTCCTAATCAATACCTCGTGGTGCTGACAATCCCCGGACCTGGAATGTCTGACTATGAAGTGCTGACCCTACTACCTGCCCAGGGAATTCACCCCAGCTATCCTGACAGCAGTCGACATTCCCCTCCCCCTGCAGGTGTCAACCGTTCTCTGACTGATCTGTACTCTGTTACCAATAGTCTTGAGACAAAATACCCCAAAGCCCTGGTCATTGTAGCCAGGGACTTCAATCAAGTGTGTATTATCAAAATAGTATCAGCAGGTCTGTACTCCTACAAGGGGCCAGAACATAAAAAAATATACCTACTGCTCCATTCCCCAGCCACATTTCGAGAAATCTGACCAGCTGTAATATTATGGAGATTAATGAAATGTAAGGTGTTGCTCTTTGGAAGGTCAAATGCAAGGGGGAAAATTTACAGTTAATTGTCAAGTCAAGTCAAGAGAGTTTATTGTCATGTGTCCCAGTGTTAGCTGTGAGGAGGATGCTAGGAGGCTGCATGGTGACTTGCATAGGCTGGGTGAGTGGGCAAATGCATGGCAGATGCAGTATAATGTGGATAAATGTGAGGTTATCCACTTTGGTGGCAAAAACAGGAAAGTAGACTATTATCTGAATGGTGGCCGATTAGGAAAAGGGGAGATGCAACGAGACCTGGGTGTCATGGTACACCAGTCATTAAAAGTAGGCATGCAGGTGCAGCCGGCAGTGAAGAAGGCGAATGGTATGTTAGCATTCATAGCAAAAGGATTTGAGTATAGGAGCAGGGAGGTTCTACTGCAGTTGTACAGGGTCTTGGTGAGACCACACCTGGAGTATTGCGTACAGTTTTGGTCTCCTAATCTGAGGAACGACATTCTTGCCATAAGGGAGTACAGAGAAGGTTCACCAGACTGATTCCTGGGATGTCAGGACTTTCATATGAAGAAAGACTGGATAGACTCGGTTTGTACTCGCTAGAATTTAGAAGATTGAGGGGGGATCTTATAGAAACTTACTAAATTCTTAAGGGGTTGGACAGGCTAGATGCAGGAAGATTGTTCCCGATGTTGGGGAAGTCCAGAACAAGGGGTCACAGTTTAAGGATAAGGGGGAAATCTTTTAGGACCGAGATGAGGAAAACATTTTTCACACAGAGAGTGATGAATCTCTGGAATTCTCTGCCACAGAAGGTAGTTGATGCCAGTTCATTGGCTATATTTAAGAGGGAGTTAGATGTGGCCCTTTTGGCTAAAGGGATCAGGGGGTATGGAGAGAAGGCAGGTACAGGATACTGAGTTGGATGATCAGCCATGATCATATTGAATGGCGTTGCAGGCTCGAAGGGCCGAATGGCCTACTCCTGCACCTATTTTCTATGTTTCTATGTCTATAGGACAATCAAATTCTTGCTTGCTGCAGCATAACAGAATATGGTAGGATTAAATTTAATACAATTCTGTAGCTCCCTGAAAGTAGCAAACCATTAGATAAAGAGGTAAAGAGGGCATACAGTATGCTTGCCTTCATTAGTCGGGGCATTGAGTATAAGGGTCAGGAAGTCATGTTGCAGCATCAAGTACCTTTGGTTAGTTAGGCCACATTTGGTGCTCCATTACAAGAAGGAGGCTTTGGAGAGCTTTGCCAGAATTATGCAAGGATTAGAGGGTATTAGCTGTGAGGAGAAGTTGAATAATCTTGGATTCTTTTCCATGGAGCACCTGAGGCTCAGCAGCGAACCAACAAAAGTATATAAAATCATGAGAGGCATCGATTGGATGGACAATCAGAACTTCTTCTTAGAGATTAGTTTAAATAGGCATCATGTTCAACGTGGATATTGTGGCCCAAATGGCCTGTTCCTGTGCTCATGTTCAATGTCGTAATGACTATTTGTGGAAGAGTATTATTGTGGCACTAATCATAAATCAGACACATTTAGCTTAGTCATTGAAAAGGACAAGAACAAACTATGAAATAATGATCAAAATGGTGATAAGCCCAGATTTACTGAATGGAGAAGAGTTAGAAAATGGTAGTCTGCTAAATCACCTGTTAGTGTGAAGCTGAAGAATGTGAGAACGGTTAGATTCACTGACACATACAACACAATTACAGATACAATTATTACAGGGCAGCACAGTGACAGGTAGAGCTGTTGCTCCACAGCATCAGAACTCCGGGGTTCAATCCTAATCTTGGGTTCTATCTGTGTGGAGTTTGCACATTCTCCCTGTGACCGCATGGGTTTCCTCGGAGTGCTCTGGTTTCTTCCTACATTCCGAAGATGGATTTGTAGGTTAATTGACCTTTGGTTTAGTGTAGTTTAGAGATACACCGAGTCTGCACCGTCCAACAATCCCAGCACATTAACACTATCCTACACAAACTAAGGACAATTTTATATTTATGCTAGACCAAGCGGGGGGGGGGGGGGGGGGGGGGGGGGTGGCGGGGGGGCGGCGGGGGGGCGGCGGCCTGTGGTGTCACTGACCACACACTGACCACACCCCACAAACTCACACACTAACCACCCCCCCCACACACACACACACTATCCACCCCCTCACACACACTAATCACCCCCTTGATATTATATTAATATTATTCATTTGCTCCTTTTACCCCATTCCCCCGCCCTATCACGCATAGCCCCCAACTCGCAGGCGCGGCTAGAGAGGGAGGGGGGGGGGGGGGTAGAGACAGAGAGGACAGAGGCACAGAGAGGGCAGAGGCAGAGAAAAGGCAGAGGCACAGAGAGGGAGGAGGGGGGGGGGGTAGAGAGAGAGAGAGGGCAGAGAGAGGAGGGCAGAGACTGAGAGAGAGGGGCAGAGACAGAGAGGCAGAGAGAGAGAGCGGCAGAGAGAGAGGGTAGAGACAGAGAGACAAGGCGGGGAGGGGGGAGGCAGAGGGAGAGCACGTGATGGAGAAGAGGGGAGAGAGGGGGGAGAGACGACGAGGGGGGAAAGAGTGGGGAGATAGGGGGAGAGAGAGGGGGAGAGAGGGGAAGAGAGGGGGAGAGGGAGGGGGAGAGAGAAGGGGGAGAAAGGGGGGAGGGAGCTGAGAGAGAGAGGGGGAGAGGGGAGGAGAGAGAGGGGGAGACAGTGGGGAGGGAAGGAGAGGGGAGAGGGGGAGGGCGGGGGGGAGGGAGGGGAGAGAGAGGGAGGAGGGGAGAGTGGGGGGGGGGGTGGAGAGAGGGAGGGGAGGAGAGAGGGAGGGGTGGGGAGAGTGAGGGGGAGGGAGGGGGGGGGGGGATAGAGGGAGGGGGGAGAGTGGGAGGCGGAGAGAGGGGAGAGAGAGGAGAGAGAGAGAGAGAGCAGCTCTTGGGTACAGAGCCCGCCTTGCTTGTTCTTTCGGCGTCTTCTGCTCCCGATAGCTCATGAGAGATGGGGGGGGGGGGGGGTGCGTGGAAGAGGAGGGGGGCAGAGGAGTGGGGGGGTGGAGGGAGGGAGGTCCGGGCCCAGCCGAGAACTGGACCCGGGCCAAGCCGAGGACCCGAGCCGGCCCGTCTCAGACACCGTTTTCAGTGGAGGGCATCCATGGCAGGGAGCGGGGCACTGATGATGTACTGAGCGGTTTTCACCACCCGTTGTAGTGCCTTCCTGTCCGCTACGGTGCAACTGCTGCACCATACCGTGAAGCAGGTGGTCAGGATGCTTTCGATGGTACAGCAGTAAATGTTGGTCAGGATCTGGGGGGACAGGTGAGCTTTCTTGAGCCTCCTCAGGAAGTAAAGGCGCTGCTGCGCCTTTTTGATCAGCTTGGAAGTGTTGAGGGACCAGGACAGATCCTCCGAGATGTGTACCCCGAGGAATTTGTAGTTGGAGACGCGCTCCACCTCAGTCCCGTTTATATGGCCACGGGGGGCTCGGGAGACTCCCGGGGGCTCGGGAGACTGCTGATCTGTGGACTACTCACCATTGTGGGGCTGGCCGGCCTCGGTGCTTGGGGAGCGGTGGTGACTCGCTGCTGCGACTCGACTCCTGGGGCTCGGAGGCTCCAGCAACGCAGCCGCAGGTCCGGCGGACTGGGACATCGGGAGCTCGCGGGTCCGGGGGGAGAGAGAGACCGCTTCCCGGAGCTCCCGCAACGCGACTTCTCCAGCCCGTGTCGCGGGGTTGGAACGACCCGGACCGGGACCATACATCACCTGGCACGGCTTCATGGCCATGGGACTCACCATCGCACGCTGGGGCTCCGACCTTGTACTTTCAGACCGGGAGCGGGGCCGTAAATCGCCCCGCGCGGCCTAAAATGGCCGTGGGACTTATCATCGCCCGCCTGGGGCTTGGACATCGGGAGAGAAATTGAGAGCAGGGGAGAGAAAAGACTTTGCCTTCCATCACAGTGGGTTCACTGTGATGGATGTTTGTGTGAACTTAATTGTGTGTATGTCTGTAGGACATTGTTTTTGTTTGTATGGCTGTGGAAACAAAATTTCGTTTGAGTCTCACTGGGGCTCAAATGACAATAAATTTGTATTGTATTGTATGGATGGGGGTATGTCTGCCCCCTCTGTCAAGGGGGGTGGTTAGTGTGTGTGTGACGCTGCTTGCTGCCCCCCCCTCCCCAGTCGCAGCCACACTTTGAGGGGACGGGACCCAACGGGTCCCACTTGGCCTAGTATCTATACACTTAAAAGTCTGATCTTGTATGTGGATGTGTGTGTGTGTGTGTGTGTGTGTGTGTGTGTGTGTATAATCACATCTTCTCAAAAAAACAACGTGCTAACGGTAAAATTTTTACATATTCCGGTAGAGATTTTTGCCATGGAGTCGGAAATTGCCTTATCTGAAAATTTCATGCTTTATTTCTCGGCATTAGTGAAATTGTTCAAAAATATGACAAGAGTTTGAAATTTAAAATGACTGTCTTTCACTGATGATGTCACAATGGGGCTACGTGCCATTCTTCCTCGCGCTGCGAGTGATGTCACCCCCCCGACCTCTCCCGACATATTCCCGATGTTGGGGGAGTTCAGAACCAGGGGCCACACACGGTTTAAGAATAAGGGACAAGCCATTTAGAACAGAGATGAAGAAACACTTTTTCACAGTGTTGTTAGTCTGTGGAATTCTTTGCCTCAGAGGGCGGATGAAGCTGGTTCTCTGGATGCTTTCAAGAGAGAGTTAGAGAGGGCTCTTAAAGATAGAGGAGTCAGGGGATATGGGGAGAAGGCAGAAACAGGGTACTGATTGTGAATGATCAGCCATGATCATATGGAATGGCGGTGTTGGCTCGAAGGGCTGAATGGCCTACTCCTGCACCCATTGTCTAGGTTTCCATGTTTCTATGTTACTCCCCCGTTATTCAAGACTCTGCCCACCCCCACTTCAAAAGACGCAGAACGAGCAAGTCATGCCCGCCTCCTCACGGAGTCCACATCTCCCCCTTCTCTGCCCTCGTTGAAGGGACGGGACCGAGCTGTTGGCTCCTTGGTTCGGGTCCTCGGGTCGGGTCCCCGGGCCGGGTCCCCTCTCTATGCCCTCCCTCTCTCTGCCTTCCCTCTATCTGCCCCCCTCTCTCTGACCCCTTCTCTCTGCCCCCCTCTCTCTGCCCCCCTCTCTCTGTCCCCCCTCTCTCTGGCCCCTCTCTCTTCCCCCTCTCTCTGCCCCCCCTCTTTATTACCACCCTCTGCACCCGCCTCTCCCTGCCCACTCTCTCTCTCTGCCCTCTCTCCCTCTGCTCTCTTTCTCTCCCTGCCCCCTCTCTCTGCCCTCTCCCTCTCTGCCCCCCCCCCTCTCTGCCCCCCTCCCTCTCCCCAACCCCCCCCCCCCCCCCCCCCCGCGCAACCGTGCCTTGAGGGGACTTGGTCTAGTATCTCTTAACAGTCTGATCTTGTATTTGGATGTATTCGTTTGTGTGTAATCACATTTTCGCAAAATAAAAATCACGGTAACGATAAAACATTTACATATTCCGGTAGTCACTGCCCTCTCTGTCTGTCTCTGCCCTCTCTCTGCCTCTGTCTCTGCCCTCTCTCTGCCTCCGTCTCTGCCCTCTACCCTCTCTGTCTCTGCCCTCTCTGTATCTGCCCTCTCAATCTCTGCACTCTCTGTCTCTGCCCTCTCTCTTTACCCCGCTTCTACTCCCTTTCTGGCCGCTCCTGCGAGTTGGGGGCTAGGCATGAGTGGATAGGGCGGGGATGGGGTAAAAGGAGCTAATGAATAATATTAAAATAATAACGTGAGGTGATTAGTGTGTGTGTGTGTGTGTGTGTGTGTGTGTGTGTGTGTGTGTGTGTGCGTGTGTGTGTGTGTGTGTGTGTGTGTGTGTGTGTGTGTGGGGTGGTTAGTGTGTGTGTGTGTGTGTGTGTGTGTGTGTGTGTGTGGGGGGGGTGGTTTATTTGTGACGCCGCAAGCCGCCCCCCCCCCCCGCAACCTTAAAGGTACATACACTCGGTACATAAAGGTACATAAATCTGGTACATAAAGGTACATAAAGGTCTTCGAGGTACATACACATTGATATATAAACTATACTTTTTGTTGCAGAAAGGTAACAAGTGTAAACATAAGAACTAGGAGTAAGATTAGGCCATTTGATCCCACGTGCCAACATGACCATTCATTCTGCCCACATTGATCTTTTACTTCATTATCAGTAAAGTACTTAATTACTTCATTCCTTTACTCGTCCATATTCTGTGATATCATGAATATCTTAAAATGTATTCTGCCATGTCTTTGATATACTTTGTGTTGCTTACAACCCCACGTGTTTAATTTCAAAGATTCACAACCTTCTGAAAACATTTCTTCTCATATTTATGTGAATGGGCAAATCCTTATTTTTGAACCTGATTTAAGTTTAAAATAAGAACCTTAATGCATATTTATTAAAACGTTGATTCTTGGTTTAGATAACCCACTCAGGGGAAATATCAAATTATATTTACTCTTCCAGGTCCGAGCGGATGGCACGGCGGTGTAGCGGTAGAGTTGCTGCCTTACAGCCCTAGAGACCCGGATTCGATCCTGACTATAGGTGCTGTCTGTACGGAGTTTGTACTTTCTCCCCATGACCTGTGTGGGTTTTCTCCGGGTGCTCCAGTTTCCTTCCACCCTCCGAAGACATACTGGTTTGTAGGCTAATTGGCTTGGTAAAATTGTAAATTGTCCCTAGTGTATAGGATAGTGTTAGTGTGCGGTGATTGCTGGTCGGTACAGTCTTGGTGGGCCGAAGGGCCTGTTTCCGCATTGTATCTCTAAACAAAACAAAATATTTGGCAGGTTTCAAAGGGATCACATTATATGTCATTCAGAAGCATGGACCTAATTAGTTTAATCTTCCTTTTCACATGACAACCCGTCCCCATCATCTCAGAAAACATTGTGGTCAACCTGTGACCATGGAGACCACACTTGTAAAATAGTAAGATTAAACGAGAACTTACCAGTTTGAAGTTTGATCTGTATTTTATGAGGAGTTACGATGAGGGATTACGTGAAGAACCCGCTCAGTGCGCAGGCGCGGCATACTTCCAAGCAGCGGTGTGGAATCACAGATAGACACAGTTATTTGAAGTAAACATAGTAAAGATAAGGAGACATCAATTTATTAGTTTGATCCATATAATGAGGGTGGGAGCGGAGGGCACGTAATCCCTCATCGTAACTCCTCATAAAATACAGATCAAACTTCAAACTGGTAAGTTCTCGTTTAATCTTACTATTTTACTTCGGAGTCACGTGAGTGACTACGTGAAGATTTCAAAGCTCTGTGATTTCAAACCGTGTAACAGTTTCATTTCACTCACTGCCGAAGTTCTTGAGGGAGGAAGTGTTATCGTAATCAACCAATGAGTCTATTTGTAGAAAAACACAATGGTATTTTTTAAACAATAACAACAAAGAATTAAGTTGCTCCCCTGGGCTTAAATTAAATATTTGCAGTTCGTAAATCTTTACTGCAAATAAACCAGGTTTTGCCAACGGCTTATTATAAAATTTCTGAACGGTCTTTTCCCCCCCACCATCCTGCTGTAGCCAGGATGTGGTCTATAGGCATGTCCATTCTTTAGCCGTCGACATGGATGCTGTCCTGGTGGAATAAAATTTGTACATGTTAGTGTTTATCCCAGCAGTTTCTAGCACCTGCTTGAGCCATCTCGCAATGGTTTGGCTCGTCACCCGACCATAAGGTTTTTGTGACTGACCCACAAGGCTTTTCATCTCCCTCGTATATTTTGGTTGTGTCTATGTAGGATAGTAGGTGAGTCATGGCACATAACCGTGGTTCTGGTGGGTAAGCTACGACTGGATTAGGTGTTCCTGGTCTGCTCTGTTTGATCAGTCGCTGAATAACGACAGATCTGGTCTGGAGCTGTGATCATGTTGTCCAGTCACAATAGGTGTAGTGACTGGACCCTCTGAGCGGATACAAGTGCCATCAACATGAGCGTCTTTAGTGTAGCTTGCTCGAGGCCGGGGGATCTGTCTGGTGGCCATTCCCTGAGATATGTCAGGACCACACTGATATCCCAAATATGGGTATACCTGGGCTTAGGGCTTGATATTGTAAATGCCCTTCATCAGTTTTACCACCAGTGGATGGGATCCCATCGCCTGTTGTCCTGGCGCTGGTTGTTGATGGCACTGTAGCTGATCCCTACATCGTGGTATAGATAGGCCAGGAACTCCAGTATGTTGGTGGCTGTAGCTGTTGCGTATGTCGTCCCTGTTTCCTGGCAGTACTTCTCCCTTTTTTGATGCTGGTTAAGTACTGCCTCTGGTGGATGTTCAAAGGGATGCCGACATGGTGATGGTTTGTTTGGACAATCCCAGTTCCAGGTAAGGTCTGTTCAAACTTGCAACCCAGGCGTTTAATTTTCTCATGGCATGGGTGTTTAGCTTACCTGGTAGGTAAGTAGCTGATAGCCAAATATGTCTTTCGACACACCATTGCCAAATCATGTTGACCAATTTGTCGCATGACAATGATTTTATGCCACCCATATGGTTAATATAAGCCATCACCGTAGTATTTATCAATTTGTAACCGAACATGCAAGTGCTGCATATTAGATACATATGCTTTTAAACCATAAAAGGCGCCCAACATCTCTAGATAGTTAATGCCTAGTGTAAGTAGTAATGATGACTCTAGGTTAGTCCATCTACCACCTGTGCTGGATATGGAGTTAGTCGCTCCCCAGCCTTGAGCACTGGCATCTGTTTTAGTAACTAAAGTAGGGTTAGTGATAAAGATAGGGCTGAAACTATGCCAAACGTTTTCTGCCCACCACTGTAGCTTTGATATTGCTTCAGTGGGTAAGTTCATGACACGATCATAGTGACCTGTATGTCGTTTTATTGCCTGTACCTTTGCTCTCTGTAAATTTTTTGATAGTGCAAAGGTCCGAATTGAGTAGCCGGAAATGCTGCTACCATTTTCCCAATTACTCTTGCTACTTGTCGAATATCCTTTGGAATTCAGTTGTTTGGCACTAACATATGTCTCCATTTTGAAATGTATATACTTAACAAATTTGTTTAGTGATGTTAAGTCAATGATGATGCGATAGCCACCATTTTTTTTTGTTTTTCTTTGTTTGTTTTTGTTTTAGTGAATATATTCGATACAAATTCCAAAGGTTCATGTTTGGTCTTTTCGATGACCCCCTTTGTGATAAGTCTCACCAGTTCAGCTTGTCCCTCACGTTTCTCTTTGACGGAGGGAGAAAATACCCTTTGGGGCCATTGTTGAACTGGCGGCGTTTTTTCTGACATGAATTGTATTTTATATCCACTATGCTTCAAACCGGTGCAATCTACCTCCTGTTAGTATTAAGCCTTCACCTCCCAAAAGGTGATAGGAACCAGACCCACCTCCATGGTTACGGGTATTTCCTCTGATTCCCTTTGGTCGGCTTGCGAGGTGTCTGATGTGGAGTGTTTGTTGGGGGTTGGCGCATTTTCCATGGGGTCCGCTCTGGGCCCTGGTCTAAAAAGACTTACGGTGAAAGTAAGCGGACCCCGAGCTTTCACCAGTGTTGAATGGTGGATGTTTACTGGTGGATGCGGCGGGTGCTGCCACTTGGTGGTGTGTGTTTTCAGTTTGCTCGTTTTATACCCTGCCTTCCCGAAGAGCAGCCTGTCTGGCTTATCGGCTGGTGTTTTACACAGCCCGGCAAATCGAGGACTGATGGCAGGTTTGATGATTTCTTTCCGCAGATTATTAATTTCATACTGCGTGTTACACAACAACGCGAGTGTATCCTGTTGATTGGTGGTCATCTCGGTGTTGTTTATAGAACGAGCAAACAAAGTGATGCCTGCTGTCAATAGTCGGAGTATCCGCTGCAGCTTTAGCTCGTGGTGCCGGATGGTTGCCCCAATGTGTCCCCAGATTTGGCTGTTCACCGCTGGTACTTTTAGAGGTTCACAGTTCTCCGGCGCCGTATAGTATCTAAAGCTTCATTAATCACCTGCCCCTGCAGAGCTCTGTTGGAAAGGTGATTGATACTTGCCGCTAGTTTGGCCTCTAGCGGTTCCCCTGCACGGGGTTTTGACACGTAGCGGCCCACTGCACCAAGCAGCTGTTCCTGCTCCTGCACCCCCTGCATACTCCCGAAATCTTCAGCCATAACCCCTTGTTCTGGACCAGCCCAGTCCTGGTCCCCAAAGCTATCCTCTGGAAAGGAGGATGCAATGGACAGTGCAGGAGGCACTGTAGAGGGAGTGCCTGACCTCCCTCTGCAAGAGCTCCCCTCCCGGGGTGCACCTTGCTGGAGCACCTGCTCCAAGAGCCGCTCCATGCGGCTCAGGCGGCTGTCCCTCCCCCTCCTGGGTGGAGAGACGTCCCCGTCCGACTAGTCGGATGCCACCGGCCGGTTGCTCTTCCGTTTGGCTTTGCCTCCAGCCCGCTGTTCAGACATTAGCGGAGCTGGACTCGGCTCGGTGTCGGGGATAGCGGAACGCCTGGATAGCGCTCCTACCGCCTGTTGCTGCCCCCCCTTCTCCTCTTGCGGAGTTGGATGGGGGCAGATTTCGAAAATCTTGTTTTTTCTTTTCGCGAGAGCGCTCTTTCTGCGCATCTCGCTGGAGCTGCTCCAATAGCTGTTGGATGCAGCTCAGGCGGCTGTCTCTCCTCCATTTAGGTGGAGACATGTCCCCGTCCGACGAATCGGACGCCACCGGCCGGATGCCTGTTCGGATGGCTAGATATCCAGCCCGCAGTTCAGGCACTAGCGGGACTGGGCTCGGCGCGGTGATGGGAATAGCGGAGCGCCCGGTTCCTACCGCCTTCTTCTGGAGCTTTTGCTTGTAGATGCGAGAGCGCCCCTCAAGCAGCGCGTCTCGCAGGCTCCTGCTCCGTGAGCCACTCCAGCGGCTCAGGCGGCTCTCTCTCCCCCCCGTGCGGGTGGAGAGACGTCCCGTCCCAATCGGGAACACCTGCCGGATGCCTCTCGAGTGGCTATGCATCCAGCCCGCTGCTCAGGTGCTAGCGGGCTGGCCTCGGCATGGTGTCGGGGAATTACGGGACACCGGGTCGCTCCTACCGCCTGTTGCTGCCCCCCTTCCCCCCCGACGGGAAACCGTTCCTCCTTGAACGGGGGACAGTTTTGTTCCAGAGCCTTTTTCTCTGCCTGTAAAAAACACAAGCAGAAAAAAGGCTCACCTGTAAAAGAAAACCCGACCTCAGGATACTCACCTGACGGTCCGTTTCATCCTGTAACGGGACAGCCTAGCTCCCGTTGCGGCCGCTGTTGCACTGCTGGCGTAATGCCGCGCCTGCGCACTGAGCGGGTTCTTCACGTAGTCACTCACGTGACTCCGAAGTAAAATCCTATCATATGATCACATAGTAATGGTTTGGATTAGAATTGATTTGGTTTGATTAATATGTTTGAAGATGACACCATGATTGGTCGTAGAATGAACAGTGAAGAAGGTTATCTAACATTACAACAGGATCCAAGTCAACTGGCAAAGTGGACAAAGGAATGGTAGATGAACTGGCAAAGCATAGCATTTTGAAAATTTAAACTAATGCAGGATTTACCCAATAACTTGCAGGGTTCTTGAAAGTCTTGTCCAATCTCTCCTCGTGGCTAAAAGCCTCTAACTCTAAAAACCTTGCTGCAGTAAACCTCTTCTACACTCTCTCCAAAGCCTCCACATTCCTTCCTGTGATGAGGTGACCAGAACTTTACACAATGTTCCAAATTCAGCCTAACCACAGTTTTATAAAGCTGCATAATGACTTCCTGACTTTTGCACAATGCCCTGATTGATGATGGCAAGTATACAATATGCAATTTTACCACTCCATCTATTTGTATTGCCACGTTCAGGGAGCTATGAATTTGGAAATCCAACATCCTTCCATACATCAATGCTGTTAAGAATCTGAACATTAACTGTTCGCTTTCCCACTGCAGTCAACCTGCCTTCAGCCACTCACCCCCTACATGTCCGATGGAGAGTGTTTGTGAGTGTTCGGGCCATATACACAGATTCCAACTTATTATCCAGACTCCTGATGAGTTATTCCTTTGTGCTAAGCCGGCCACTTCCTTTCCTTCAACGTAGTTAGTCTTGGCAGACCTTCTGGCCAAGAACGTAACTCGCTATCAAAACATGGGGGGGACGGGGGGACACAATTTGTTGGCGGCCGCGCGCGCATGCGCACACAGACACACACGCGCGAGGCTTCGGAGGCTCAATCTCAACTATGCCTGTCTCACCGGGTTAACTACAGCCCGGTCTGGACTGACGGGCCACCAGCGCTGTTTCTCCACGCTGGCCATATTTCCCGCAAGTCCAGGGAGGTTAACCTGGCGGGACAGGCGGAGTTGAGCTGGGTTTAGCGCTGCTTCTCTGCGCTGGCTGTGGGCCTGGGGGCACAGCTCGCGTCTGACTGCCGATCTCTGGCCACCCGGGGGGGGGGCACTCGGGGGGGGGCACTCGGGTGGGGACGGGACAGCACCGGAGACCCGGCCGGGATCGATTCTGGTTGCGGATGAGGGGCAGGTCTGTGCCACGTCTCCCTCCTCCAATCACCGCACTCTATCCTCAGTCCCACCCCCACTACCTCGCAGAAAGCAGAGATTTAAAAATCTGGATCACAAAAACATGGGGGGGACATCCCCCACCTCTCAAAACATGGGGGGGATGTGTCCCCTCTGCCCCCCCCCGGGTTTTCCGCCCCTGCTTCTGGCAGTTATCAAATGGAGCTTGGTGCTCATTTGCATATATTGTCTCGTGCTCTGTGTAAATAGCATTGCCAGGAAGTGTTGCCAATGGCTAATTAGATTTATCTGCAGCCACACCCACTTTGCTCTCTCATTCACATAAATCGCTTGTCATCAGCACATCCTTAGCTCCGAGCATCTCATTTGTTGCACCAAAGCCTTTCCACCACCTGTCCCCCACCCAGGGGACTCTTGCCTGGGTTTAAATCTTGGTTAATATTCTCTGCTTCAGGTCGAGTCCTTTATTGTCATCAGCAAACTTACGGTGATGTATAGATACAGTGAACCTTCTCCATATACTTTGCTTATTATTCCTATTCCATTTCCTAGCCCTGCCTTCCAGGGTCCTACATCTTCTCCTCATAACTACCCTTCAGGCAGATTCACTGTTCAGCTCAGGGGGATAAGTCTGGTGGACAATAATCACCCTCTGTGTGCTTCAATCCTCAATGCCCTGATGATTTGGGCACTTACAGTGGCTTGCAAAAGTTTTCATACCCCTTGAACTTTTCCACATTTTGTCACGTTACATCCACAAACGTAAATGTATTTTATTGGGATTTTAAGTGATAGACCAACACAAAGTGGTGCATAATTGTGGTGGAAGGAAAATGATACATGGTTTTCAAATTATTTTACAAATAAAAAACTGAAAAGTGTGGCGTGCAAAAGTATTCAGCCCCCCTGAGTCAATACTTTGTAGAACCACCTTTCGCTGCAATTACAGCTGCAAGTCTTTTGGGGTATGTCTCTACCAGCTTTGCACATCTAGAGACTGAAATTTTTGCCCATTCTTCTTTGCAAAATAGCTCAAGTTCAGTCAGATTAGATAGAGAGCGTCTGTGAACAGCAATTTTCAAGTCTTGCCAGAGATTCTCAATTGGATTTAGGTCTGGACTTTGACTGGGCCATTCTAACACATGAATATGGTTTGATCTAAACCATTCCACTGTAGCTCTGGCTGTATGTTTAGGGTCGTTGTCCTGCTGGAAGGTGAACCTCCGCCCCAGTCTCAAGTCTTTTGCAGACTCTAACAGGTTTTCTTCCAAGATTACCCTGTATTTGGCTCCATCCATCTTCCCATCAACTCTGACCAGCTTCCCTGTCTCTGCTGAAGAAAAGCATCCCCACAGCATGATGCTGCCACCACCATGTTTCACAGTGGGGATGGTGTGTTCAGGGTGATGTGCAGTGTTATTTTTCCGCCACACATAGCGTTTTGCATTTAGGCCAAAAACTTCAATTTTGGTCTCATCTGACCAGAGCACCTTCCTCCACATGTTTGCTGTGTCCCCCACATGGCTTGTGGCAAACTGCAAACGGGACTTCTTATGGCTTTTTTTCAACAATGGCTTTCTTCTTGCCACTCTTCCATAAAGGCCCTATTTGTGGAGTGCACGTCTAATAGTTGTCCTGTGGACAGATTTCTCCCACCTGAGCTGTGGATCTCTGCAGCTCCTCCAGAGTTACTATGGCTGCTTCTCTGATCAATGCTCTCCTTGCCCAGCCTGTCAGTTCAGGTGGACGGCCATGTCTTGGTAGGTTTGCAGTAGTGCCATACTCTTTCCATTTTCGGATGATGGATTGAACAGTGCTCCGTGAGATGTTCAAAGCTTGGGATATTTTTTTATAACCTAACCCTGCTTTAAACGTCTCCACAACTTTATCCCTGACCTGTCTGGTGTGTTCCTTGGGCTTCATGATGCTGTTTGTTCACTAATGTTCTCTAACAAACCTCTGAGGCCTTCACAGAACAGCTGTATTTATACTGAGATTAGATTACACACAAGTGGACTCTATTTACTAATTAGGTGACTTCTGAAGGCAATTGGTTGCACTGGATTTTATTTAGGGGTATCAGAGTAAAGGGGGCTGAATTCTGGACACAGTGAATGTCTACTGAACTGTGAGTGTGGTTTTTATGTGGTTTTATGGTGGTTTCACCCTGCTTGCAATGGTATGAAACTGCATTTGAATTTGGTAGACTTGCACCCTGCATGAAATGGTATGAAACTGCATTTGAACATGGTGGCCTTGCACCCTGCTTGAAATGGTACGAAACTGCATTGGAATTTGGTG
Source organism: Amblyraja radiata (assembly GCF_010909765.2). Classification (NCBI taxonomy): domain Eukaryota; kingdom Metazoa; phylum Chordata; class Chondrichthyes; order Rajiformes; family Rajidae; genus Amblyraja; species Amblyraja radiata. The sequence continues at coordinate 64,546,430 of NC_045963.1, read as the reverse complement.
GTCTTGCACCCTGCATTTGAATTTGGTGGCCTTGCACCCTGCATGAAATGGTATGAAACTGCATTTGAATTTGGTGGCCTTACACCCTGCTTGAAATGGCATGAAACTGCACTTGAATTTGGTGGCCTTGCAGCCTGATTGAAATGGTATGAAACTGCTCTTATTCTGTGGCATTGCACCCTGCTTGAAATGGTATGAAACTGCATTTGAATTTGGTTGCCTAGTGTAAAGAAGTGTTATCAACACACTGTAGCTTTACTTCTTTTATTCATACTGTAGCATTACAGAGAGCACTAGCTGTACGTGGTCTGTCACGGAAACTAGAGAGCGATAAGTGGGTGGGGAGGTTGTAATTATACTTGTGATATGGGGAGTGGTTAGTAGTGATGAGGTAACTATATTAAAGGCACATACATATATCATCTACATCCTTCCCCTTGGAAACGAAAGGCAAACAAAGTAGTGACAGGGCGACCACGTCTCATGCGCTATAAACGGTTACGCAAAGTCACCATAGCGGACAGGCGGCTTGACGACACGTCCCGACCGGGTTCGCATCTCGCCATCCTCCCTCCCTGCAGGAAGAAGTGGAACAGGTGCAGACGGCCGAACTGGAACGGGGGAGCTGGGAGGGGACGGAGAAGAAGGAGTGGATGCGGGTTCAGCAGCGGGCAGCGCGCGGGCAGGCGAGGGAGGATGAGCCGGAGGAGGATTGGACTGATAGAGCTGAGAGGGTTGAGACCGGGGCATGCGAGGAGCGGCGGGCGGAGCATCGGCCGGAGGCCGAGATTGCAGCGGGGGAGCAAAAGGGTCCGCGGGCGGTGGTCGTGGCTCGTTGATGAGCCGCAGGTGCTGGCGGGACCGGCGGTAGACGGTTCCCGCATGGTCGACGAGATAGGACCTAGGCGACCCAGCAGAGGCGACGACGGTAGCTAGCCTGGAGTGACCGGAGGGGGACTGCATGCGGACGACCTGACCGGGGAAAAGGCGCGGCAGGGGGCGGCAGGACTTGTGATGGGAGCGTTTCTGGACAACGTGCTTAAGGGCAATGCGTTCCTGAACAGCAGCGGGCATGAGGACGGAGGGTATGAGGGAGCGCTGGGCCACCGGGATCGGGGGTCTGGTGGTGCGAGACATGAGCCGCTGAGCAGGGGAGCCCTTGGCAGGGTCGCGGGAGATGTTGCGAAGGTTAAGGAGGGCTAGAAAAAAGTCGGAGTTAGACAAACGACATTGTTCCAGTAAGTTCTTTGCACTGCGGACGGCGCGCTCGGCCAGACCGTTGCTTTGCGGGTACTCAGGGCTGCTGGTGAAGTGGCGGAAGTTCCAGCTGGTTGCGAAAGCCCTAAACTCGGAGCTCGTGAATTGGCTGCCGTTGTCCGACTGCAGGCTGGCCGGGGAGCCAAAGGTAGAGAAATGGCGGCGCAGCTTATCGACAACGGCCGAAGAGGTGAGGGAGTGCAGCTGGTCAACCTCGAACCAGTTGGAGTAGGAGTCGACTAGGACCAGGAAGTGTTTGCCTCACCACTCGAAAATGTCAGTGGCAACCGCCATCCAGGGCAGCTCGGGAGCAGGCTGCTGCAGAAGCGGCTGTCGTTGCTGGTGTGGGACGAGACTGTTGCAGGTGGAACATGAGGAGACCCTCTCCCAGATGTATTGAGCCATACCAGGCTCTGGGCGTGAGACAAGGTGGCTTCGGCCCCTGGATGACCGCGGTGAGCGGCCTGAAAATAGTGGTCGTGCAGCGCAGCAGGCACAACAACTTTGTGTCCTTTCACAACCACGCCGTCGTGTAGTACGAGCTCATCACGGACCAGGAAGTAGGGCACGGCGCCAGCCGACAAAGCGGAACGACAGTCGGGCCAGCCCTGCTGGATGATGGCAGCAAGCTGCTGCAGGGCAGGATCCTCGGCAGTGTGCTCGACCAGGGACCTTCTGGTTTACGGTCTCCGCGATGAAAAGCTAAGGGCTGAACTTTTGCGCAAGCCCGACCTGTCTTTTAACGAGTCTATGTATGCCTGCCGTTTAGCCGAAGCTGTCACCTCGGCGGTGTCACCGGCTGATCACGACATTAACTTTGCCAGCGTTACCAGCCGTGGGCGGAACACGACCCCGCCACGACCTCCGGGGTCCGGCACTGCTCCCGGGGGACGCGCCCGGCAAAGGTGCCCCAATTGTAACTTTGCCACTCATCAGTACAATGTATGCCCTGCTTTGGGTAAAACGTGCAACTGCTGCAAGAAACTGAACCATTTTTCTGCTGCCTGCCATTCCCATGGGAAGCCTGTTGCTGCTCCAAGGCGTAAACAACTTGGAGCAAGCTGATAGCGAGCTCGGTTCCCAGTACCATTTCGACGAACTCCCTGTGTCTGAATCTGGTTCCTCTCTGTAACGGGTATAGCTTGGACCCAATAGCAGCACAGAATCAGGCAGGTATAGTTGGTAATGACTTTATTACGATACTGTAACACAGAGTAGTAACACAGGAATGGGTACACCGTACTCACACAGAGGCTCAGGATTTGAGCGAGGGTTCCGAAGAGGGGCAGGCAGGTTCGAATCCGTGTAGGCAGTCGGGAAATCGCTGGAGATTCTTGCATGAAGGCTGAGACAATCTGGCACTGTGTGAACGGTGAGGAGAGTCTATATACCGGGTTAATTGGTGATCAGAGGCAACTGAGTGCAACAGGTGAGGAGAGTTGGGCTGATGAGAGGGGAGTGGCAGGCAGGCAGGTGAGGAGAAGGAGGGACCGGTGGAAAAGTACTGGGAGGTGAAGTGGATGAGAATGAGGAGAGGGCAGACTGTGACAGAACCCCCCCCCTCAAGGGACGGCTCCTGACGTCCCAAAAACCCCCCAAAAAACAATAAAGAAAATAAACCCAATCCCACGCAGAGTTGGGTGGGAGGAGGGGGACCGGAGGAGGGCTAATATTCGTCCGAGACATCCATGTCCGCATCCTCCTCCATAGCATCAGAGGAAAGCTCCGTCTCGTCGTCACTGGGCGCCTCAGACGGAAGAGGGGACAGTCTCAGGGGCGGCGACCCCTCTAGGAGTGGCGGACTTGGACGACTGGTCGGGATGACGCCGGTGAAACTCCCTGATGAGGGAGGCGTCCAGGATGTGTCGAGCAGGAACCCAGGACCTCTCCTCTGGACCGTAACCCTCCCAATCGAAGGTGGAGGAGGAGGGACTGCGGGGACCAGGGAGCTCTCCCGGACTGGCTTTACTCTGGACACGTGGAACGTAGGATGGACCCGCATGGAACGAGGCAACTTGAGCCTCACAGCCGTTGGGTTGATGACCTTCTGGATCTCAAAGGGACCGATGAACTTGGGTGCCAACTTCTTGGACTCCACCCTCAAGAGAAGGTCCCGGGTCGACAGCCACACCTTCTGGCCCACGAGGTAGGTGGGAGCCTGGGTGCGGTGACGGTTGGCAGCCGTGGCGTAACGGTCCACGGAGCTGAGAAGAGCCGCCCTGCCTTGGGTCCACGTCCTGCAGCAGCGACGAATGAAGGCCTGGACAGACGGGCAGGAAACCTCTTTCTCCAGCGCCGGGAACAGTGGAGGCTGGAACCCGTAGGCACACTGGAAAGGGGAGAGCCCAGTGGCCGAGCTTGTCAGGGTGTTGTGGGCGTACTCCACCCACAACAACTGCTGGGGCCAGGAGGAGGGATGCTTGGACACCATACACCGCAGCGCCGTCTCCATCTCCTGATTCTTCTTTTCAGCTTGGCCGTTGCACTGGGGATGAAATCCGGACGTCAGACTCACGGTGGCCCCCACAAGCGTGCAGAACTCCCTCCAGAACACAGAGGCAAACTGGGGTCCCCGGTCGGAGACCACATCGACGGGGAGACCATGCAGCCTGAAGAAGTGGAGTAACATGAGCTTGGCAGTTTCCTTGGCTGACGGAAGCTTGGGCAGGGGCACGAAGTGAGCCATCTTGCTAAATCTATCGACCACGGTCAGGATGGTGGTGTGACCACTGGATGGGGGCAGGCCGGTAACGAAGTCCAGGGAGATGTGGGACCATGGTCGATGGGGTACAGGCAGTGGAAGCAGATGAACCGCAGGAGCTTGGTGTGAGACCTTGTGCTGGTTGCAAACGGGACAGGCGTTGACAAACTCCCGAGTGTCCTCCTCCAGCGATGCCCACCAGAACCTCCGTAGCACCATCTCCTTGGTCCGCTGAATGCCGGGATGACAGGTGAGTCGAGAGCTGTGGGCCCACTGAAGGACGTCGGACCGCAGGGCAGAAACCACAAACAGGCGATCAGGAGGGCATGCGCTGGGTCCCGGCTGGTTCTCCAAGGCCGCCTTGACCTTCTCCTCCACTTCCCAGGTGAGAGAGGCAACCCTGTGCGAGGACGGGAGGATGGTCTTGGGGCCAGAGGCAGGCTCCTCCTTCAGCCAAGAACTGTCGAGAGAGGGCATCGGGCTTCACGTTGCGGGACCCAGGTCGGTAGGAGAGGGAGAAGTTGAAGCGGGTGAGGAAGAGAGACCAGCGGGCCTGACGAGAGTTGAGCCTCTTGCCTGACTGGAGGTATTCAAGGTTCTTGTGGTCAGTCCAAACCAAGAAAGGCTGCTCGGTTCCCTCCAGCCAGTGACGCCATTCCTCCAACGCCAACTTAACCGCCAACAGTTCTCGGTTGCCAATGTCATAATTCCTCTCAGCAGGGGTCAGCTGTCGGGAGAAGAAGGCGCATGGATGGAGCTTCTGGTCCCCGGCAGCCCGCTGGGACAGAACAGCTCCCACCCCCACGTCGGAGGCGTCCACCTCCACCACGAACTGTCTCTCTGAGTCCGGAACTTGGAGGATGGGGGCCGATGTAAACCGTGTCTTGAGTGTCTGAAAAGCTTCGTCGGCCGCGGCAGCCCACCGGAACGGAACCTCGGAGGAGGTGAGTGCCGTGAGGGGTGCAGCCACAGTACTGTAGCCACGGATAAACCGTCGATAAAAATTGGCGAGCCCCAGGAACCTTTGGAGCTGCTTGCGGGAGTCAGGAATAGGCCAGGTGGTGACAGCAGAGACCTTGGCGGGGTCCATCTTGATGTTCCCTTGGCCAACGATGTATCCTAGGAAGGAGACTGACGGGGAGTGAAACTCGCACTTCTCAGCTTTAACGAAGAGCGAGTTCTCCAGGAGCCGATGTAGCACTGCCTGGACGTGGTGTACGTGTTCCTCCTTGGTCCGTGAAAAAATGAGGATGTCATCAAGATAGACGAACACGTACTTGTTCAACATGTCTCTGAGAACGTCATTGACCAAAGCCTGGAAGACGGCCGGGGCGTTGGTGAGGCCAAAGGGCATCACCCGGTATTCATAATGTCCCGTGGGAGTGTTGAAGGCGGTCTTCCACTCATCTCCCTCTTTGATGCGGACCAAGTGGTAGGCGTTGCGTAGATCCAACTTCGAAAAGATGGTGGCCCCCTCCAGGAGCTTGAAAGCAGAGGAGATGAGTGGGTGAGGGTAGCGATTCTTCACCGTGATGCCGTTGAGCCCCCGGTAATCTATGCAGGGACGCAGAGATTTGTCCTTCTTCTCCACGAAGAAGAACCCAGCCCCAGCAGGAGACGAGGAGGGACGGATGAGACCAGCAGCCAAGGAGTCGTTTATGTATTTCTCCATGGCGCCTCTCTCAGGGGCGGACAGGGAGTAAAGGCGACCCCTAGGAGGAGCGGAACCAGGCAGGAGGTCTATGGCGCAGTCATAGGGCCGATGAGGAGGAAGGGAGGTGGCCCAAGACTTGCTAAAAACCTGCCCAAAGTCATGGTACTCGGCTGGGACCCCCGTCAGATCTGGAGCAGAACTGGAGCAGGTGGCCGGTTGAGGAGCTGAGGCTTGCTTCAGGCACACTTGGTGGCAGGAAGGGCTCCAACCCAAGATGACCCCCGTCCTCCAGTCGATGTTGGGGTTGTGTCGCCGAAGCCAGGGGTAACCCAGGATGAGGGGAAGACGGGGAGACTGCAGGATGTGGAACTGGATGGTCTCATGGTGATTACCAGACAGGAGCATGCGCACTGGGACCGTCTGGTGAGAAACAGTCCCCAGGAGATGGCCGTCGAGGGCGTTGGCGGGAACAGGTTCAGGCAGGGGAACACAACTGATGCCTAGCTGGCGGGCTAGTTCCTTGTCCATAAGATTAATGTCACAACCAGAGTCTATGAAGGTGGCGAGGGTGTGAGAACCATCAGAACAGCAGACGGGCATGACAAAGAGGGCGTCGGGCAGAGGAAAGTTCAGAGGTTCGACTCACCAGTAATTCCTCTGCTACTGGTGAGTATGGCCTTTTACCGGACACTTGGAGATGTAATGACCCGCCAGGCCCTGTCGCCTCTCCCGACGTCTCGCCAGGATGCGTCGGTCCAGACGGGTCGTTAGTTCGATAAGCCCATCCAGAGAAGAAGGAAGGTCGTGGGACACCAACTCATCCTTGATATAGTCATTCAAGCCCAGCAAGAAAGCGTCAGACTGGGCCGGGGTATTCCAATCACTCTGACGGGCCCTGGTGCGAAAGTCGATGGCGAAGTCAGCGACGCTCTGGTTCCCCTGGCTCAACCCCAGCAGACCTCCCGCAGCGTCCGGGCCCATCGAAACCTCACCGAACACCTTGCGATGCTCCGCGGCGAAGGCCTGGAAAGAGGAGCAAGCCGGCGTGCGTCGCTCCCATTCGGCCGTTCCCCACAGCCGAGCTCTGCCAGTCAGGTGATTAATGGTAAATGCCACTCTCGCCACTTCCTGGGCAAAGGTGTAGGGCTGTAGGGTGAAGAGAATGGAACAGTTCGTGATGAATGGGTTGCAGCCCTTCGGCTCTCCAGCTCCGGGGTTACCACCCGGGGCTCAGGTGATGGTCCTGGCGGACCGGGAGCTGGTGCTGTCGGAGCCGGAGGCGAAGCATGGGGTGTAGCCTGGGCGAGGGTGGTCGTCAGCTGTTGGACCTGGGTGGCTAGTGCAACCAATGCTTGCTCTTGGTTTGACACAGCCTGTCGAACCTCGGAGTTGGAGGCAGTGAGCATAGCTTCGTGCTGCAGGAGCGTGTGCTCAATCCTCTCGAAGCGGTTTGACGGAGACGTTGTGTGCGCTGAGTCCATTGTTGGCCAGATTGTACTGTAACGGGTATAGCTTGGACCCAATAGCAGCACAGAATCAGGCAGGTATAGTTGGTAATGACTTTATTACGATACTGTAACAGAGTAGTAACACAGGAATGGGTACACCGTACTCACACAGAGGCTCAGGATTGAGCGAGGGTTCTGAAGAGGGGCGGGCAAGCAGGTTCGAATCCGTGTAGGCAGTCGGGAAATCGCTGAAGAGTCTTGCATGAAGGCTGAGACAATCTGGCATTGTGTGAACGGTGAGGAGAGTCTATATACCGGGTTAATTGGTGATCAGAGGCAACTGAGTGCAACAGGTGAGGAGAGTTGGGCTGATGAGAGGGGAGTGGCAGGCAGGCTGGTGAGGAGAAGGAGGGACCGGTGGAAAAGTACTGGGAGGTGAAGTGGATGAGAATGAGGAGAGGGCAGACTGTGACACTCTCAGGGGGAGACTAGCATATTTTCTCTGTTGGATGCACCTGCTGTGATAACAGACCCTTCACCGCGAAGATTGATACCGGAGCTGTTGCAAATGTTATGTCAACAAGCCTCTTCAAAAAGATAAGGACTAATGAGCAAGTTACTTCTGATCGCTCCACTTTGCATGCATACGGGGGAGGAGTGCTTGTTCCTGTGGGAAAGGCAACTCTGCGCTGCAAGATACTGGAAACCTCTCGGCCCCTCACTTTCTATCTTCTCGATTCCAACTGCATTACCTTGTTGGGAATCCAAGCATGCCAGGACTTGGGCCTGGTCTCCTTCCACCGTGACATCCACAAGGTGCAGGCCCTAATGGACCCGTTGACTGAATATCCTGACCGCTTTGATGAAGAGCTGGGCAAGCTGCCCTGCAACTACAAGATTGTAGTCGACCGTAAGGTCGAGCCAGTGATCCGTGCGCCACACCGTGTCTCCTTCGCCATGAAGGACAAAGTAGAATCGACGCTGCACAGCATGGTAAAAATGGGCATCCTAAAGGCGGTCAGCGAACCCACCAGGTGGGTCTCCACCATGGTTGTTGCCGCTAAAAAGGACAAAAGCGAAATACGCATTTGCATCAACCCCAAAGACCTAAACCTTGCCATCAAACGCCCGCACTACCCCATGAGAACAGTAGAGGACGTCGCTGCACAGGTTGGTCCGGCCACAATCTTTTCTGTCCTAGATGCCAAGAGCTCCTTCTGGCAGATACCGCTTGACGAGCAGTCCTCCAACCTGACAACTTTCAGCACCCCCTTTGGCAGATTTAGGTTCCTCCGAATGCCATTCGGAATCAACTCTGCCAGCGAGGTGTTCCAACGGACAATGGAGCAGCTGTTTGCCGGTCTACCATGTGCCATCATCGTTGACGACATCCTGGTCTACGGTAAGGATGTCGCCGAGCACGACTTCAACCTCCGCCAAGTCCTAGACCGGGCCCGGAAGATCAACTTGAAACTGAACCCCAAGAAGTACCGCTTCTGCGTCCCGGAGGTCACATGTGTTGGACATGTATTCACAGCCTCGGGGCTGAAACCCGACCCGCAGAAAACGGCTGCCATCTCCGGGATGTCTTCACCTACTGATGTGCCCAGCCTGCAACATTTCCTGGGCATGGTAAACTACCTGGGGAAGTTCATCCCCGACCTCAGCGAGCTCAGCGCACCCCTGAGGGATTTGATAAAGAAGGACACGGCCTGGGCTTGGTTCCCTCAACACCAGAAAGCCTTTGACATCCTTAAATCAAAGCTAATCAGTACCCCCACGCTTAAATGTTTTGACCTGCAGCATCCCATTATCATCACCTGCGACGCCTCTCAGTTCGGGCTCGGTGCCGCTTGCCTACAGCTCCATGACGGCCTGCAGCTGCCTGTCTCATTCGTGTCCCGTACCATGACCCCTGCCGAACAGCACTACGCACAGATCGAGAAGGAGTTACTGGCCGTGGTGTTTGCCTGCTCCTAATTCAAGCACTATATACTATGCAACACTTTCACCATTGAAACAGATCACCAGCCGCTTGTCACCATCCTCAATAAATCGATCCACATTGCCTCATCCCGACTGCAGCGCATGATGCTGCAGCTCCAGCGCTTCACTTTCGAAGTTGTTTATCGTAAGGGCAAAGACATGTTCGTGGCCGACACGCTGTCCCGCGCCCCGCTAACATCCACCGATCGCCACCCCTATGAAATGTCTGACATGATGGTGCTCAATGTTAATATTGTCCCTTCACAGCAGATGAAGTCCCTGGTCGAGCACACTGCCGCGGATCCTGCCCTGCAGCAGCTTGCTGCCATCATCCAGCCGGGCTGGCCCTGACCGTGGTTCCGCTTTGCCGGCTAGCGCCGTGCCCTACTTCCTGGTCCGTGATGAGCTCGCACTACACAACGGCGTGGTTGTGAAAGGACACAAGGTTGTTGTGCCTGCTGGGCTGCACGACCACTATTTTCAGGCCGCTCACAGCGGTCATTCTGGGTAATTCTGACACCATGTAAAGAAGTGTTATCAACACACTGTAGCTTTACTTCTTTTATTCATACTGTAGCATTACAGAGAGCACTAGCTGTACGTGGTCTGTCACGGAAACTAGAGAGCGATAAGTGGGTGGGGAGGTTGTAATTATACTTGTGATATGGGGAGTGGTTAGTAGTGATGAGGTAACTATATTAAAGGCACATGCATATATCATCTACACCTAGCAACCTGCTTGAAATGGTATGAAACTGCATTTGAATATGGTGGCCTTGCACCCTGCTTGAAATGGTATGAGACTGCATTTGAATTTGGTGGCCTTGCACCCTGCATTTGAATTTGGTGGCCTTGCACCCTGCATGAAATGGTATGAAACTGCATTTGAATTTGGTGGCCTTGCACCCTGCTTGAAATGGTATGAAACTGCATTTGAATTTGGTGGCCATGCACCTTGCTTGAAATGGTATGAAACTGTACTTGAGTTTCGTGGCCTTGCACCCTGCTTGAAATGGTATGCAACTGCATTTGAATTTGGCGGCCTTGCACCCAGCTTGAAATGGTATGAAACTGCACCTGAGTTTGGTGGCCTTGCACGCTGCTTGAAATGGTACAAAACTGCATTCGAATTTGGTGGCCTTGCACCCTGCTTGAAATGACATGAAACTACACGAATTTGGTGGCCTTGCACCCTGCTTGAAATGGTATTCAAGGTAACCTGTACCAATTTGAAGATAGTCCAAGACCCACAAACAATAATGCCATCACGTCTAAACGTTTCTGTATGTCGATGGAATATTGAATAACTAAAGAGAGAACACCACTTATAACATCTGCCCACCTGGGCATATGTTCCATGTTTTCAAACCTCCCTGTATAAGCTATCAATTTTAACCTGGTGCAGGTGACTCCTGCGTTACTGTTAATGTCCTGTTAATGGAAATTCACCTTCACAAATTACAACCCAAAGTTTGAAATAGTGATTAAAATTTGGCCTGATGGACTTATTGTAATAGTAACTAATCAACACAAAATTCACCCTTTTTTCAACTCTGGTTTCTTGATGCATGCGTGGATAACTGTACGGAAATTCGTGATTCATTCAATCAGTAATATTTCATAAAGTATAGGAAATAATATACATTTTCTTACGTTGCATCAGCACAATTTTGATTATTATAATACTTTAAAGCACACTTTAAAACATGGTTTTATGGAAAAGAAACTGTACTTGACAATAAATATTTACATTCTTTAAGGTATGAAGCACCATGTGGACAGATGACCATATATTTTGATTTTCAGAAACCATTCGATGAGCATGGCTTCTGTAAATTTACTACACCGAGTTTAGAAGAATGAGGGGACCTCAATGAAACATACAGAATAATGAAAGGCTTGGATTGAGTGGATGTGGAGAGGATGTTTCCACTGGTGGGAGAGTCTAGGACAAGAGCTCATAGCCTCAATATTAACGGACATTCTTTTAGGAAGGACGTGAGGAGAAATTTCTTTAGACAGAGGGTGGTGAATCTGTGGAATTCTTTGCCACAGAAGGCTGTGAAGGCCGTCAGTGGAGATTTTTATGGCAGAGTAAAGATAGATTCTTGATTAGTACAGGTGTCAGAGGTTATGGGGTTAGGAGGGAGAGAGATCAGCCATGATGAATGGCGGAGTAGACTTGATGGACCGAATGGCCTCATTATTTTCCTATCCCTTTTGTCCTAAAGGTCACGGTATTGTAGGTAATTTATGAGCATAAATAGAGGATAAGCTAACGAACAGGTAATGGGTGAAATGAGGCATATTAAGAGGAAAATGACTAATTAATTTGTAGTCAGTTTATCTGACCACAGATATCAGTGGGAAATCAAGTTGAGAGGGTAATGAAGCAACGCATCATAGTAATATCTTGGGACTTTAATTCACATCAGGTCTGGGAAATAAAATAAGCAATTTATAATTTTAATGAAGTCAATTAACCTCCAAACTTGTACGTCTTTGCGGTATGTTTACGTTAATTGCATATAAAGCTTTGAGAAGAGTGAGTGATATAAATTGAAATTATTTGCTTCAATCTGAAACTAGAGTCTTAAATTATAACAAAGGAAACTGCGAATGTATGAGTGTTTAAGAAGGAACTGCAGATGCTGAAAAATCGTAGGTTGACAAAGGTGCTGGAGAAACTCAGCGGGTGCAGCAGCATCTATGGAACAAAGGAAATAGGCAACGTTTCGGGCCAACACCCTTCTTCAGAATGATGTGGGGGGAGAAGAAAGGAGAAAGGAAGAGGAGGAGCCCGAGGGCTGAGGGAGAGCTGAGAAGGGGAGGAGACAGAAGGGCTACCAGAAATTGGAGACGTCAATGTTTATGCCGCTAGGGTGCTATCTGCCCAAGCGGAATATGAGGTGCTGCTCCTCCAATTTCCGGTGGTGCTCACTCTGGCCATGGAGGAGGCCCAGGACAGAAAGGTTGGATTCGGAATGGGAGGGGGAGTTGAAGTTCTGAGCCACAGGGAGATCAGGTTGGTTAATGCGGACCGAGCTGAGATGTTCGGCGAAACGATCGCCAAGCCTACGCTTGGTGTCACCGATGTAGATCAGCTGACATCTAGCGCAGTGGATACAATAGATGAGGTTGGAGGAGATGCAGGTGAACCTCTGTCGCACCTGGAACAGCTGCTTGGGTCCTTGAACAGAGTCGAGGGAGGGTGAATGTATGAGTTGTGAGTTGTTGGGTAGACTGGGAAACTACATTAAAAGACTAAATGTGGCAGGAGTAGACCAATCTGTGATTAAGGGTAAGAAAATATTGAGGCATATGCCTAAGAACCAGAACGATGAACAGTGACATTTGGGAGTTCTGTGCTTTGACAGATACCAGCCAGAAGAAGCCCGAGGGCACTTTTAATCAGTCACTATGCACGTTTGATGGCAGCATATTCGGTTGTCTCCTCGCTGACTTCTAAGGTTGGAGCTTTGGCATTCTGTCGTACAAACTGAATATCAGCATAGAGTATCTCCGGTTCCTCCGACTGCAATAGAAAAACAGAATGTAAATGACACAAGAGAATGCTGAATCTATAAGCCGATTTTGTCCATCAGTCAGAAAATACGCGAAATCACTCCATTCCATCACAGTTTATAATGAATGGCATCAAAAACATATAAGATGAACAAGAAAGAGCATTTACCAAAAGGGGAAAAAAGAGCAAACTAGTTATAAGTCATAGAGTAAAACAGTGTGGAAACAGGCCCTTTTTCCCAACTCACCCACACCAGCCAACAATGGCCCATCTACCCTAGTCCCACTTGCCTGCCCTTGGTCCATAACCATCCAAACCTGTCCTATCCATATACCTGTCCAACTGTTTTTTAAACGATGGGATAGTCCCAGCCTCAACTACCTCCTCTGGCAGTTTGCTCCATACACTCACCACCATCTGTATGAAAAGGTTACCCCTTGGATTCCTATTAAATCGTTTCCCCTTCAACCTGAACCTATGTCCTCTGCTCCGCGATTCCCCTACTCTGGGTAAAAGACTGTGGATCTACCCGATCTATTCCACTCATGATTTTATATACCTCTACAAGATCTCTGCTCATCCTCCTATGCTCCATGGAATAGAGACCCAGCCTACTCAACCTCTCCCTATAGCTCACACCCTCTAGTCCTGGCAACATCCTTGTCAGTCTTTTCTGAACACTTTCAATCTTGACAACATCTTTCCTATAACATGGTGCCCAGAAGTGAACACAATATTCCAAATGCGGTCTCACCAACGTCTTGACTGCAACATAACCTCCCAAGTTCTATGCTCAATAATCTCTCTGATGAAGGCCAAAGTGCCAATAGCTGTTTTGATCACCTTATCTACCTGCGACTCGACATTTATGGCACCATTCACTTGTACTCCTAGATCCCTCTGCTCTACAACACTACCCAGAGGCCTACCATTTTCTGTGTAGGTCCTACCCTAGTTCGACGTCCCAAAATGCAACACCTCACACTTCTCTGTATTAAATTCCATCAACCATTCCTCCGCCCACATGGCCAATCAATCCAGATCCTGCTGCAATCGTTCACAACCATCTTCACTATCTGCAAAACCACTAACTTTTGTATCATCAGCAAACTTGCTAATCTTGCCCTGTATGTTCTCATCCAAATCATTGCTGTACATGACAAGCAGCAACGGGCCCAGCACCGAACCCTGTGACACACCACTAGTCACAGGAATGAACGTGATGTATGTACGTAAGACTTTGAATATAATGATATTTATGGAAGCTTGTTCATACGTAAGAGTGTAAGGTGGACATTTGTAAACCATCAGGGGCACTGAGGTGGAGGTGGTCGCCAACCACAGGTACCTTGGTGTGCAGCTTGACAGTGAGCTGGACTGGAAGAGTCATATGGAGGCGGTGTACAGGAAGGGACAAAGTCGACTGTATTTCTTAAGGAGGCTAAGGTCATTCAACATCTGCCAACCCCTACTGTGCAGTGTCTACCATTCAGTGGTGGCCAGTGCTCTGTTTTTTGCTGTGGCCTGCTGGGGAGAAGGCGCCCGCATAGCGGACAAAAACAGACTGGACAAGCTGATCAGGAAGGCCGGCTCAGTGGTCGGGGCTGAGCAACTAACGGTCCAGCAGGTGGCAGAGGCCAGAACTCTGAACAAACTGGGTTCAATAATGACCAACCCCACTCACCCACTCCACGCCCTGAAGGTGATCAAGAGCAGCACCTTCAGTCAGAGACTGATTGCACCAATGTGCAAAACTGAGAGATATAGGAAGTCTTGTATACCAGCTGCTATAAGGTTTTACAATGCACAAAAATAACTTTGCACTTTTTTAGTATTCATTCATTGTATTTTAACTTATTAAGTATGGAAGCTATCTGAGGAAATGTGTGGTGTTATGTCTGTCTTGAAGCTGTTGTGGCACTGTAATTTCCTGTAAAGGATTATTAAAGGATCTATCTAAACCTGAGATGGCTTGTATAGGTCTAAAAAGGAAGTAATGGCATTCAATTAAAGCATGGGCCAAAATGTCGCCTGTCCATTTCTTTCCGCAGATGCTGCCTGACCCACCGAGTTGCTCCAGCAGTTTGTATTTATGTCTGGTACTTACCACAGTGACATTGGGGGCCGGTTCTGTATTGGCCTTGGTTTCAACTGAAATAAAATAAGAATCTGTTGAGTTGTCACATACGGGTGAGAATCAAAATGAAATCATAGTGCGGTATACAAACTTATTGTCATCCCTTATCCACTGCATTCAGATAGCTGCAACATTCTGCAGAACACATATGTTTAGTTTAGACATACAGCGTGGAAACAGGCCCTTCAGCCACCAAGAGAGAAGGCAGGTACAGGATACTGAGTTGGATGATCAGTCATGATCATATTGAATGGTGGTGTAGGCTCGAAGGGCCGAATGGCCTACACCTGCACCTATTTTCTATGTTCCTATGTAAGTATACGCCGGCCAGCAATCCCCGTACACTAGTCAAGTCAAGTCAAGTCACTTTATTTCTATAGCACAATTAAAAAACAACTCTCGTTGGCCAAAGTGCTTTACATTGGTGGAGGTACTAACGTTATACAACATTGGTACACACATACATAAATACATATAGCCCTCACTCAGAGGACGTCAAGAAAGGCTTGAGACTAAAGATGAGTTTTAAGTCTCGACTTAAAGGAGTCGATGGAGGGGGCAGTTCTGATGAGAAGAGGGATGCTGTTCCACAGTCTAGGAACAAACCTGTAAGTCTTTGAAGTGTGGGAGGAAACCAGAGCAATTGGGGAAAACCCACACGGTCACAGGGAGAATGCGCAACCTCCGTACAGACAGCACCCGTAGTCAGGACTGAACCCAGGTCGCTGGTGCTGTAAGACAACAACACAACAGCGCCATCGTGCTGTCATATGTATGAAGAGTTTCTCACTCTTGACAGGGGCATGACAAGACTCACATATGTCTTAAAGGCTAGACATCTGGCTTACTTCTGGAGTCTGCAGGCTGTGGATCAGGCCCTTTTTAGGGAGTTAAGCCAAACTGTGTAGGCCTATGCTTCAGTGCAGTATTGTAGTAGCTGCCTTTTAGTTGGTGGATCCGGAAACTTCTCAATTGAATGTAAAGGATTATAATTTAATTAATTCATGGACATATACCCTTTAGTTCACTATCATAGGTTTAAATTCAGCCACTATCAAATGGATTAAAATTTGAGAGTCTGTGTTAATGTTGGTCTTTCTAAAATTCTGCCATTAATTTGTCACTTACAGCAGGCATCTTTTGATAGGCTGCAGGAATTGATATATATCCAATAATTTGTTTAAGACTGATGGTGTGTCCATTTATTGTAGGAGGGCAGAGGCAGCAGTACTTGGTGGCAGGCTGCTCTCTATTTTAGGGACACAAGAGACTGCAGATGCTGGAATTTGATAAGGTAGCGTGGTTTTGAAGGAAGGAATGGCTGGAGATCTGCAACAGCTTGGGATTTGCCTGGAACAGGCACTTCTCATAAGAACTAGAGCGAGGACTTTTAAAATAGCACCACTAGATGGCGCCTCTTGCATGCGGGCCCAGTAGACTATTTCTGTACAATTAGGGATGGGAGTATAGCAATATTCTACTGGGCTGTTTGTATGAAAAATAATTTCATTGTTAGCACTTCGCAAATGTGACAATAAAAGCACTTTTGAACCATTGTTTCCGCATGTCACCTTCTGTAGGATTCCAGCATCTCTTGTTTCCACATTAGCTTTCAGCCTCTATTCCCACCATCTGCTCCCCCACTTGGCTCATCTGCCCCTCTTTCCTCTCTTCATCTGTTTCTATCTATTACTGCCTGTCCTGCCTCACACCTCCCCTTCACCTCTTTCTGTTGGCTATCTGCTCTCTATGATCATGACCCAAAACATCGACCAAAACTCTATTATAGTTGCCTAGATGGAGACCTTGAGTGCTTGAATAAGATTGTTTAGATACAAGATCTAATAGAGAGGAGATATGTATTCCAACTGTTCCTATTGATCTAAGATATAGGAACAGATTTAGGCCATTTGGCCCATCAAGTTTGTTCCACCATTCAATCATGGCTGATCGATATTTCGCTTTCATCCCCATCCTTTCCCTGTAATCTTTGGCACCCTCACTAACCAACAACTGAAGAAGGGTTTCGGCCCGAAACGTCGCCTATTTCCTTCGCTCCATAGATGCTGCTGCACCCGCTGAGTTTCTCCAGCAATTTTGTGTACCAACAACCTATCAATCCCTGATTTAAAAATACCCAATGACATGGCCTCCACTGCCATCCATGGCAACGGATTCCACACTCAGATATGGTGTTAGTGCAAGATGACTGTTGTGCAGAATTTTCTTTGAAGATTGCTTTGAATCTTTATATTTCTCTGACAGAGAACTGTGAAGCTAATTTGTTGAGTATGTTTAAAGGAATTGAAAAGCCAAAGAGGTTGAATAGTTTAAGTTGAGAATGGTGCAACAATGGGCTACTCCCTTGACTGTTTCTTATGTTCTTACATTTGGAATCATTACTGAACATAGCCAACATTTGAAGAAATCCCCAATATGAGTACTGAAATTAACCTTTTACCTGTAACTGTCGAATAAACTGGGTTCAGGTCTTCAGTCGAGTTCCTAGTGAAATGATATAGAACACATTGTCAGTGAACTATTTATATTTGTTGAATGTCTCTGAAGAACAACAATGGGACTGCATTGGTATTGGTTTATTGTTCTTATGTGTACTGAGGTACAGTGAAAAGTTTTATTTGCACGCTATCCAGTCAAATCATACTATACAATCAAAGCAGATACAAGTACGACAGGTGTTGCAAAGATAAAAATACAAGAGAAACAAATGTGGTGTTATAGCATTTTAGCTTTACGGCCACAGACAAAAAAAAAGTGGTGCCACAATGGCACAGCGGACGCTACATCTTGACGATATGAGACTTGTCTTGGCAGGAAAACCAGAGCAATTTTCAAATATATGGATTCCTTTCATGGATTCATTACAAGGATAGTATGGTGCAAAATAACTTCAGAATTAAACCGATTTACAGACTGGGTGATGAGTGTAGTATATCAACACTTTTTGTGTTTTTTTTCCTTTTTAAAAAAAAAGTTTTGACTTACTCTTTGATTACACTCATTTGGTAGTTTAGGGGTTCTATTCTTACATATTCACTCTCTCTTTCACTTTCTTTCTTTCTTGCTCTTTCTCTCTTTTTCTATTTCATCTTTGTTAAAATTAAAATGGAAGCTGTACAATAAATGTATTATGTCATACGCCGCGGTTTATACTTTTGTATACTGCTTCTAATAAAAATATGAATAAAAAAATAAAACAAATAAATAAATACATAAATAAATAAATAAATAAACACAATGGCACAGCGGTAGAGTTGCAGCATTACAGTGCAAGAGACACAAATTCAATCCTAACTACGGCTGCTGTCTCTACGAAGTTTGTACATTCTCCCTGTGACCTGCGTGGGTTTTCTCCGGGTGCTCCAATTTCCTCCCACACGCCAAAGATGTACAGGTTTGCAGATTAATTGGCTTCGGTAAAAATTGTAAATTAGCCCCAGTGAGTAGGATAGTGTTCGTGATCACTGGGCTCAGTGGGCTGAAGGGCCTATTCCCACACTATATCTCTAAAGTCTAAAGAAAGGTCTGCAATGTGGTGGGATGTTCAATAATCATATAAAATTGTCTTATTTTCTAAATGGGGAGAGAATTCAGAAATCAGAGGTGCAAAGGGACTTGGAAGTGCTGGTGCAGGATTCCCAAAAGATTAATTTGCAAGTCGAATCGGTAGTAAGGAAGGTGAATGCAAAGCTCGCATTTACTTTGAGGGCTATAATACAAAATAGGTTGTAATGCTGAGGCTTTATAAGGCACTGCTCAGACCGTGTTTGGCGTATTATGAGCAGTTTGGCGTATTATGATCAATCTATATCAGAGGAAGGATGTGCTGGCATTGGGACCCAGCCTCTCCAGTCCCTCCACATAACGGAAGTTTTAGTTTAATTTAGTTTAAGATACAGTGTGGAAACAGGCCCTGCGGCCCACCGAGTCTGCGCCGACCAGCGATTCCCGCACAATAACACTATCCTACACACTAGGACAATTTACCATTTTACCTACAATTAGCCTGCAAACCTGTACTTCTTTGGATTGTATGAGGAAACGAGCAAACCCATGCAGGTCACGGGGAGAACAGACAAACTCTGAACATATAGCACCCATAGTCAGAATCGAACCCGGGTCTCTGGCGCTGTAAGGCAGCAACCCCACCTTTGCACCCGTGCCTGAACTGTTCCATCCCATTAAACTTCCATGTTCTACGACTCTTTGCTGGATTCAACGCCTGTGCCCACCATGCTTAATTCAATATCATATTAAAGCAAGATGTGAAAATACATTTTACTCACCCTTTGGGTTTAAACATGTGTTGGAAGCACACCCATTTCTTCATATAGCACACTGCTATTGCTAAGATGACGAATAAGAGGACGAATACCAGGACACAGGCTACAATACCGCCCAAGATTTTCAAAGACAACTTTTCATATGTTTGATCTGAAAAATATCAAAGGTTTATAGAGTTTAGATGCAACATGTGTTTATTTCTCTCATTTTAAGCAAACACACAGGCTTGCTTGATGCCTCATCATAGATGCCCCATCATAGCATTCTCCAAAGCAACCCAGATTGGAATAAAAATAGAAAATTGTGAACACACTCAGCAGATCAGGCTGCATCTGTGGGGAGAGTTACAATCTACTCTGCAAGTTGAAAATCCTTCATCAGAACTGAGCAAACGAGTTGGTCTGAGAGACAAGGTTGATCTAAGTAGCCAGGAACCTGGGGGAGGGCAGGGGGTGGACAAAGTGAATGTCTGTAATAAAACATAGAACAGTGTAGCAGTGTAGCACGGGAACAGACTGCATCCCTGGAGAATATGGATAGGTGACATTTCGGGTCGGGTACTTTCTTCAGACTGATTGCGTGTGGGGGGGGAGGGGAGGATAGAAAGCTAGAAGAGAGGAAGGGCAGGACAAAGCATGGGAAGTAATAGGTAAAACTGATGAGGGGTTTTGACAGGAAGATGGTTGGATAAAGGCTGGAGATGAAAAAACAGGTAATTGTCATCGAGTCATAGAGTGATTAGTGTGGAAACAGGCCCTTCAGCCCAACTTGCCCACAACGGCCAACAATATCTAGGTATGTTGCAAAGCCCACCTGAAGCGTCGCTGAAAATCTGTCGCTGCGGGTGTGCGCGATTTTGACGCCGTTTAGAGGGGGGCGGGTTTAAAACGCGATTTTCTCTAGGCTGTTCAAATCGAAGATGTTCAGCCTAGTTCATTATTAACGAAAAATCGCTGGAAGACCCCGTCGCAAAAGCTATTATTAGTTTTAAAGGCCTCGTATAATAGTTATAGTAGTTTAAAAATCAATCTCTAAACCCGCGACCACCGGCAGCTGTCAGGGTCTCATAGAGCAAATAATTGAAGGTATGCTGCTTATTTTTACATTAAAAAGGGCTTCTTAAGATCCCTTTATACAAAGTTTAATATTGCGAGAAGCTCATTTTGGGCCCATTATATCCCGCAGTATTTTTCTGGGCATTTGGGGGCACAAATCTACCGCAATGTGAACGTTCCAAACCAGCGCGTTCACAGGATCCCACTAGAAAGCTGATTTTAAATGGACTTTAATTTACAGCAATTGAACACTAAATTCCTTCCATTTGGCCTATAAATTAATGTAAATGAGATTTAAAAATCATGTTTTATTGTGAATTATTTATGAATATTATTTGGACACTTAGGCTATTTAAAAATGTTAATCATTTATTAAGAAATGGATAGATGTTTAGATCTAGTAATTGAAGTTTGAAATTAGCTACACTTGGGTAACTAACTAATTATATGCTTTAATTTCAGGTCATCCAAGTAAGATTATTTTATATTTGTTTCAGAATGGTTCAATCTACGATAACTGAAAATTTCAATCAGTTCTCTTAATTTTTAAGAAGGTTATGGGCTTTTGACTGCACACGATCACAGCTTTTTTGTTATGTCCATAGAAAATCAATAGGGAACAAGATGCTAATTTCCGAGTATGAAAATGGCCATAACTTTTTAAATACTTGAGATATGAAAGTGAATTAGGTGTCAAATTAAACTTCTTTTTATGCTTTATCTGATGGGATAAATTACAGACTTGATTTTTTTAATCTCAAAATTTTGTAACATTGCTACAATATCCCAGCTGCACTAGTCCCACTTGCCTGTGCTTGGTCCATATCTCTCCAAAACTGTCCTATCCCTGTACCTGTCTAATTGTTTCTTAAATGATGGGATAGTCACAGCCTCAACTACCTCCTCTGGCAGCTTGTTCCATACACCTACCACACTAGTACCTGAAAATCAGTATTTTGCTGAGAAAATCAGTATGTTTATGCGGTGCCGTTTTGCTGAAAAGAATGTTGCTTTTATGTGCGGCCATACCCATGTAAGAGTACAAGAATGCATAACTTTGCTACCAAATGACATGTCTTCTACGCACCTTACTTAACAGTGCATTCATTGCCATCTCTTTGTATGCTACTGTTTGAACGGCTGCTTCCTGCTTTTAGCACCAGATGATGATATAGAATCCATTCTGGAAGTATCCCTCTCCCTCCCTCGCTCCCTCTCTCTCTCTCCCTCTCTCCCTCCTTCCTCTCCCTCCTTCCTCCCTCCTTCCTCTCTCCCTCCCTTTCCCTCGCTCACCCCCTCTCGAAACCCCCCACATCCTACCTACAATGGGCCAACCAGAACTCACACAGAACTCCAAATACAGCCAAACCAATGGTTTATAAAGATGCAGCATGACATCCTGACTTTTACACTCACGCTGCTACCAATTGAAGTCACAATGAAGTTGACAGTAACTAGAAGGTGTAGTGGTGTAACAGAAAAGAGGGTGGGGGATGAGCGACTCCAATAGGAAATTATTTATTTAATTGTTGTCCAGGGAAGGTTATAATGTTGAAAGATGGGGCCCTGTTTGGTGAGCACAAGATGGTGAGGTCAGATTCAGGCTAACACAATAAGGTAAAGTGTGACTGTAAGCTTGGAGTTAGGAGCCGGGGCAGAAACGTGATGCTCCACAAATTGCCAACATATGTGTATTTGTCTATCTAATTTGTTAGAAAGCATAAATACAGGGCTGGATTTATGTATAAACTAGACAAGCTTAAGTTTAGGGCCTCGAGATCTAGGGGGGCCTACGCTCGCTGCACCAAGGTGTGTTAAACTTTTGAGATAGTGGCGTTGTTACAAAATCTACCATTGGTGGCGCTGTGCTTGCGATTCCGGAGGCTTTGGTCCTATTGATGATCCCTTTTCCCGTCTCCAACGAACCCCCTCCTCGTGGACCCCCCCTCATGACCATCTTCCGGCTTTAGACCTTTTTATCCAAAACTGCAGGCGGGGCATCAACCACCTCAACTTCTCCACTCCCCTGTCTCACTCTAATCTCTCCCCCCCTGAAAGTACTGCCATCGACTCACTCCGCAACAACCCAGACTGGGTTATCAAACCCGCCGACAAGGGAGGTGCCATGGTAGTCTGGCGCGTTGATCTCTACAAAGCTGAGGCCACGCGCCAACTCTCGGACACCTCCTCCTACTTACCTCTGGACCAGGGGATGGGGGGGCCTCACAAGTGAAATAGCTTAGGGCCTCTCTTCATCTAAATCCGACCCTGCATAATATACATGAAAATGAATCGGTATGGGCAAGTTGGGCCGAAGGGCCTGTTTTCACGCTGTATGACTATGAAAACTAAAAGATTCAATACTTTTAATGTTTTTAACATTGTAAATATTGTAAACTGAAATAAAAATGAACGCGCAAAACTGCTATCCCACCCCTGGCATGCTCTATATTTTCACTAACGGAGATCGTTTAGTATTGTGTAAACTGAACTTACTAGTGACAATCATCTTGGTTCCGTTCCCTCTGATATCTCCCCACACTGTGCAGTAATAGACGGCAGAGTCATTGAGCATCACGTTTGTGACATTCAGGATGAAGCTGCTGTTGGAGGCCTCTTTGAACGGCTGGAACCGCTCAGTGAATCCTGGTCTCCTTCGTACGCTGCCTCCTGCCTCGTGTGTTAAAACCCACTCCATGTCCTGCCCGGGTAGTTCTCGGTACCAGTGGACATCAGTGTTTCCCACTTCAGCGTTCTCCATGGAGCACCATAACCGTGCCGTGTGACCCTCAGTGACACGCTCCAGCCTCGGGAATTGGATCAGGATCGGAGGATTCGCATCTTTAATGGGAAAATACGTCTTCTTAAAAAAAAAACACTCAGCACAACCATGCTTAAAGAGTGCACAGAATCTAACACTAAATATGTAGAATTGTTTTAGTCATTCTATGGGATGGGAGATTGCAACCTTCACGTGGTCCACCCTGTTTCGACTAATGCAATCAACCCGACGTGCACAAACCACTAGATGTAGTGTTTCGTTAGGCTGTGCATGCTGTACACAAGAAGTAGTTATTCTATCGCATGCAATATGGAGTCCTTTTGATTCGGGCCATAGGTGTGCACAGCACAGGAATGGGCCCTTGTGATACTTAAACCAGAACAATGTTACTGAGTTCAGTGATCCTGCAATATTATATAACCTGTGCATGGGGCCAAACAAAGTTCTGAATAGGTTTGTGGAGAGGTTTGCTCGTGCTACTCAAGAGAGTTTAAACTAGTGAGACAAGGAGTTGGGACCCAGAATGACAACGGACTCATATGTAGACAATAGAACAGGCAAGTCCAGTGGAAGCATTGGCAGAGATGGGAGGGGGAGCATGAGAGGACTGGTAGGTTTAACTGCATTTAAACCAAGAAGCACAGGAGGTGAGACGGATGAGTTGAGAGTGTAGATCACCACACAAGATTATGAGGGGAAGCATGGATGAAGGAAGAGCTGTAATCTATTATTAATTTATTATTAAGTAAGTGGGGCATTTGGGATATATCAGGACAGGGTGGAGTCAACATGTTTTTGTAAAGGAAATCATATTCAACAAATCAGCTAATTTTTTGGGATTGTAGTTAGCAGCACAGATAAGGGAAAACTAGCTGATGTGAATTTGGACTTTCAGAAGGCATTTGACAAGCAACAAAGGTGCAGATAAAAATAAAAACTCACATATACCTGTCTTTCCACTCGCTATTCATTACACAGCCCTAGCCCCTCTGGGTACATTTATCTGCCACATTACCTCCACCTTCCGGTTCCGATCTATCTCACCATCCGCCCACGGGTTCCACATTTTATTCCAACCTTTTCTTATCAGATTTCATTATTTGTAATCTATTGTCTTTTTCCGCTTATCACCTCCAGTCTTTGTTAATATCTTCCCCTATCCCTCCTGCACATCATTCATCTGATAATCAACCCTTCCATATACAATGTTTAAGAAGGAACTGCAGATGCTGGAAAATCGAAGGTACACAAAAATGCTGGAGAAACTCAGCGGGTGCAGCAGCATCTATGGAGCGAAGGAAATAGGCAACGTTTCGAAACGTTGCCTTTTTCTTCGCTCCATAGATGCTGCTGCACCTTCTGAGTTTCTCCAGCATTTTTGTGTACCTTCCATATAGAAACATAGAAACATAAAAATAGGTGCAGGAGTAGGCCATTCGGCCCTTCGAGCCTGCACCGCCATTCCCTGCTTTCTCTCCATACCCCCTGATCCCTTTAGCCACAAGGGCCACATCTAACTCCCTCTTAAATATAGCCAATGAACTGGCCTCAACTACCTTCTGTGGCAGAGAATTCCACAGATTCACCACTCTCTGTGTAAAAAATGATTTTCTCATCTCAGTCCTAAAAGACTTCCCTCTTATCCTTAAACTGTGACCCCCTAGTTCTGGACTTCCCCAACATCGGGAATAATCTTCCTGCATCTAGCCTGTCCAACCCCTTAAGAATTTAGTACGTTTCTATAAGATCCACCCTCAATATTCTGAATTCTAGCGTGTACAAGCCGAGTCTATCCAGTCTTTCTTCATATGAAAGTCCTGCCATCCCAGGAATCAGTCTGGTGAACCTTCTCTGTACTCCCTCTATGTCAAGAATGTCTTTCCTCAGATTAGGAGACCAAAACTGTACGCAATACTCCAGGTGTGGTCTCACCAAGACCCTGTACAACTGCAGTAGAATCTCCCCGCTCTTATACTCAAATCCTTTTGCTATGAATGCTAACATACCATTTGCTTTCTTCACTGCCTGCTGCACCTGCATTCCTACTTTCAATGACTGGTGTATCTCCCCTTTTCCTAATCGGCCACCATTCAGATAATAGTCTACTTTCCTGTTTTTGCCACCAAAGTGGATAACCTCACATTTATCCACATTATACTGCATCTGCCATGCATT
This sequence comes from Amblyraja radiata, assembly GCF_010909765.2. Lineage (NCBI taxonomy): Eukaryota > Metazoa > Chordata > Chondrichthyes > Rajiformes > Rajidae > Amblyraja > Amblyraja radiata. The sequence continues at coordinate 64,521,404 of NC_045963.1, read as the reverse complement.
TGCCCACTCACCCAACCTATCCAAGTCACCTTGCAGCCTCCTAGCATCCTCCTCACAGCTAACACTGCCCCCCAGCTTTGTGTCATCCGCAAACTTGGAGATGTTGCATTCAATTCCCTCATCCAGATCATTAATATATATTGTAAATAGCTGGGATCCCAGCACTGAGCCTTGCGGTACCCCACTAGTCACTGCCTGCCATTCTGAAAAGGACCCGTTTACTCCTACTCTTTGCTTCCTGTTTATCAGCCAGTTCTCTATTCACATCAATACTGAACCCCCAATACCTTGTGCTTTAAGTTTGTTTACTAATCTCTTATGTAGGACCGTGTCAAAAACCTTCTGAAAATCCAGATATAGCACATCCACTGGTTCTCCCTTATCCACTCTACTAGTTACATCCTCGAAAAATTCTATAAGTAAGTAAGTTTTATTCATATAGCACGTTTTAAGTCAACTCGCATTGACATCAAGAGGTCACATAAAGCGCTTTACATAAATTAGTTAATAAGTTTCCATACAAACCAGAGAAAAAGGATAAAAAAATAAAGAAAATGGACACAACACATTTTAGAGTTTAACACAAATGTCCCCCCACAGCACAATCAAAAATTTCCACTGTGGGGAAAGGCACCAGAAAGTTAAGTCCTCTTCCTCTGAAACACCTGAGGTCGGGGTCCATTTGTGGCCTTGCAGCCAGTCCGATGATTTTCAGGGCCCTCTTGACGTGAAGATGGAACTCCGGCGTCGGGTGAAACATTCCTCAGCGGCTTGGAAGTTCTGGAACTGCTGCCTCCTCCCCGGAGACCGGAGACCGGGGCACTTGTAGCCCTCAGGCCGCACCGGTTGGAGCTCCGACCCCGGCGAACTCGATCCCTGGCTCCGCGGCGCTCCAAATCCAGCGCCGCCCGCGGCCGGCCGCCCGCAGCCACAGCTCTGCGATGTTGGGAGTCGGCGGCCACAGCGCTCCGGAGCTTACCGCACGGCGACCCGGTAAGGCATCGCTCGCTCCCTGTTGGTATCCCAGCGCTGTGCAGCTGCCGAAGCTGTAGTCCCGGCCAGTCCCGACAGGAAAACGCCACTCCATTCTCGATGGTAGGCCGCGAGGACTGTGCGAAGAAGCAGCTTGGAGGGATGCTGCCTCTCCGACCAGGTAGGTGAATAAAAATTAAAGTTTCCCCCTTCCCCACCCCCACCCACCACATAAAAGACCTCCAACTAACAAACTAACATTTTTTAACAGGACTTAAAATAAAAAAAAGGTGAAGAGACGGACTGCGGACAGGCTGCCATACACAGACGGTGCCCACTCCTGCACATCCACCATCTTTTTTTATAAGATTCGTCAGACATGATTTACCTTTCATAAATCAATGCTGACTTTGTCCAATGAATTCACCACTTTCCAAATGTGCTGCTATCCCGTCTTTAATAACTGACTCCAGAAATTTCCCCACCACCGATGTTGGACTAACTGGTCTGTAATTCCCCGTTTTCTCTCTCCCTTTTTAAAAAGGGGGGTTACATTAGCTACCCTCCAGTCCTCAGGAACTACTCCAGAATCTAAAGAGTTTTGAAAAATTATCACTATTGCATCCACTATTTCTGCGGCTACTTCCTTAAGTACTCTGGGATGCAACTTATCTGGCCCTGGGGATTTATCGGTCTTTAATCTATTCAATTTACCTAACACCACTTCCCGGCTAACCTGGATTTCACTCAGTTCCTCCATCTCATTTAACCCCTGGTCCCTTGCTATTTCCGGCAGATTATTTATGTCTTCCTTAGTGAAGACAGAACCAAAGTAGTTATTCAATAGGTCTGCCATGTCCTTGTTCCCCATGATCAATTCGCCTGTTTCTGACTGCAAGGGACCTACATTTGTTATAACTAATCTTTTCCTCTTCACATATCTATAAAAACTTTTGCAGTCAGTTTTTATGTTCCCTGCCAGTTTTCTTTCACAATCTATTTTCCCTTTCCTAATTAAGCCTTTTGTCTTCCTCTGCTGGACTCTGAATTTCTCCCAGTCCTCTGGTAGGCTGCTTGTTCTGGCTAATTTGTACGCTTCATCTTTTGTTTTGATATTATCCCTGATTTCCCTTGTTATCCACGGATGCACTACCTTCCCTGATTTATTCTTTTGCCAAACTGAGATGAACACTTGTTGTAGTTCATCCATGCAGTTTTTAAATGCCTTCCATTGCATATCCACCGTCAACCCTTTAAGAATAATTTGCCAGTCTATCTTGGCCAATTCACGTCTCATACCCTCAAAGTCACCCTTCTTTAAGTTCAGGACCCTTGTTTCTGAATATACGAGTCTACCAGTCACTTGCAAGCTCTTGCCCCACCCCTACTCCCTCACCACTTTCCACCAGCTCTCTCCTACTCCATCAGTCTGAAGAGGTCTTGACCCGACACACTGTCTGTACATTTACCTTCACAGATGTTGGCTGACCTGCTGAGTTCCTCTGGGACTACTATCTACATTGGAGATCCTTGGACTATCTTTGATTGGACTCACTGGCTTTATCTATTTGATCATCGATTAGTGTGGAAACAGGCCCTTCAGCCCAACTTGCCCACATCGGCCAACAATATCTAGGTATGTTGCAAAGCCCACCTGAAGCGTCGCTGAAAATCTGTCGCTGCGGGTGTGCGCGATTTTGACGCCGTTTAGAGGGGGGCGGGTTTAAAACGCGATTTTCTCTAGGCTGTTCAAATCGAAGATGTTCAGCCTAGTTCATTATTAACGAAAAATCGCTGGAAGACCCCGTCGCAAAAGCTATTATTAGTTTTAAAGGCCTCGTATAATAGTTATAGTAGTTTAAAAATCAATCTCTAAACCCGCGACCACCGGCAGCTGTCAGGGTCTCATAGAGCAAATAATTGAAGGTATGCTGCTTATTTTTACATTAAAAAGGGCTTCTTAAGATCCCTTTATACAAAGTTTAATATTGCGAGAAGCTCATTTTGGGCCCATTATATCCCGCAGTATTTTTCTGGGCATTTGGGGGCACAAATCTACCGCAATGTGAACGTTCCAAACCAGCGCGTTCGCAGGATCCCACTAGAAAGCTGATTTTAAATGGACTTTAATTTACAGCAATTGAACACTAAATTCCTTCCATTTGGCCTATAAATTAATGTAAATGAGATTTAAAAATCATGTTTTATTGTGAATTATTTATGAATATTATTTGGACACTTAGGCTATTTAAAAATGTTAATCATTTATTAAGAAATGGATAGATGTTTAGATCTAGTAATTGAAGTTTGAAATTAGCTACACTTGGGTAACTAACTAATTATATGCTTTAATTTCAGGTCATCCAAGTAAGATTATTTTATATTTGTTTCAGAATGGTTCAATCTACGATAACTGAAAATTTCAATCAGTTCTCTTAATTTTTAAGAAGGTTATGGGCTTTTGACTGCACACGATCACAGCTTTTTTGTTATGTCCATAGAAAATCAATAGGGAACAAGATGCTAATTTCCGAGTATGAAAATGGCCATAACTTTTTAAATACTTGAGATATGAAAGTGAATTAGGTGACAAATTAAACTTCTTTTTATGCTTTATCTGATGGGATAAATTACAGACTTGATTTTTTAAATCTCAAAATTTTGTAACATTGCTACAATATCCCAGCTGCACTAGTCCCACTTGCCTGTGCTTGGTCCATATCTCTCCAAAACTGTCCTATCCCTGTACCTGTCTAATTGTTTCTTAAATGATGGGATAGTCACAGCCTCAACTACCTCCTCTGGCAGCTTGTTCCATACACCTACCACACTAGTACCTGAAAATCAGTATTTTGCTGAGAAAATCAGTATGTTTATGCGGTGCCGTTTTGCTGAAAAGAATGTTGCTTTTATGTGCGGCCATACCCATGTAAGAGTACAAGAATGCATAACTTTGCTACCAAATGACATGTCTTCTACGCACCTTACTTAACAGTGCATTCATTGCCATCTCTTTGTATGCTACTGTTTGAACGGCTGCTTCCTGCTTTTAGCACCAGATGATGATATAGAATCCATTCTGGAAGTATCCCTCTCCCTCCCTCGCTCCCTCTCTCTCTCTCCCTCTCTCCCTCCTTCCTCTCCCTCCTTCCTCCCTCCTTCCTCTCTCCCTCCCTTTCCCTCGCTCACCCCCTCTCGAAACCCCCCACATCCTACCTACAATGGGCCAACCAGAACTCACACAGAACTCCAAATACAGCCAAACCAATGGTTTATAAAGATGCAGCATGACATCCTGACTTTTACACTCACGCTGCTACCAATTGAAGTCACAATGAAGTTGACAGTAACTAGAAGGTGTAGTGGTGTAACAGAAAAGAGGGTGGGGGATGAGCGACTCCAATAGGAAATTATTTATTTAATTGTTGTCCAGGGAAGGTTATAATGTTGAAAGATGGGGCCCTGTTTGGTGAGCACAAGATGGTGAGGTCAGATTCAGGCTAACACAATAAGGTAAAGTGTGACTGTAAGCTTGGAGTTAGGAGCCGGGGCAGAAACGTGATGCTCCACAAATTGCCAACATATGTGTATTTGTCTATCTAATTTGTTAGAAAGCATAAATACAGGGCTGGATTTATGTATAAACTAGACAAGCTTAAGTTTAGGGCCTCGAGATCTAGGGGGGCCTACGCTCGCTGCACCAAGGTGTGTTAAACTTTTGAGATAGTGGCGTTGTTACAAAATCTACCATTGGTGGCGCTGTGCTTGCGATTCCGGAGGCTTTGGTCCTATTGATGATCCCTTTTCCCGTCTCCAACGAACCCCCTCCTCGTGGACCCCCCCTCATGACCATCTTCCGGCTTTAGACCTTTTTATCCAAAACTGCAGGCGGGGCATCAACCACCTCAACTTCTCCACTCCCCTGTCTCACTCTAATCTCTCCCCCCCTGAAAGTACTGCCATCGACTCACTCCGCAACAACCCAGACTGGGTTATCAAACCCGCCGACAAGGGAGGTGCCATGGTAGTCTGGCGCGTTGATCTCTACAAAGCTGAGGCCACGCGCCAACTCTCGGACACCTCCTCCTACTTACCTCTGGACCAGGGGATGGGGGGGCCTCACAAGTGAAATAGCTTAGGGCCTCTCTTCATCTAAATCCGACCCTGCATAAATATATACATGAAAATGAATCGGTATGGGCAAGTTGGGCCGAAGGGCCTGTTTTCACGCTGTATGACTATGAAAACTAAAAGATTCAATACTTTTAATGTTTTTAACATTGTAAATATTGTAAACTGAAATAAAAATGAACGCGCAAAACTGCTATCCCACCCCTGGCATGCTCTATATTTTCACTAACGGAGATCGTTTAGTATTGTGTAAACTGAACTTACTAGTGACAATCATCTTGGTTCCGTTCCCTCTGATATCTCCCCACACTGTGCAGTAATAGACGGCAGAGTCATTGAGCATCACGTTTGTGACATTCAGGATGAAGCTGCTGTTGGAGGCCTCTTTGAACGGCTGGAACCGCTCAGTGAATCCTGGTCTCCTTCGTACGCTGCCTCCTGCCTCGTGTGTTAAAACCCACTCCATGTCCTGCCCGGGTAGTTCTCGGTACCAGTGGACATCAGTGTTTCCCACTTCAGCGTTCTCCATGGAGCACCATAACCGTGCCGTGTGACCCTCAGTGACACGCTCCAGCCTCGGGAATTGGATCAGGATCGGAGGATTCGCATCTTTAATGGGAAAATACGTCTTCTTAAAAAAAAAACACTCAGCACAACCATGCTTAAAGAGTGCACAGAATCTAACACTAAATATGTAGAATTGTTTTAGTCATTCTATGGGATGGGAGATTGCAACCTTCACGTGGTCCACCCTGTTTCGACTAATGCAATCAACCCGACGTGCACAAACCACTAGATGTAGTGTTTCGTTAGGCTGTGCATGCTGTACACAAGAAGTAGTTATTCTATCGCATGCAATATGGAGTCCTTTTGATTCGGGCCATAGGTGTGCACAGCACAGGAATGGGCCCTTGTGATACTTAAACCAGAACAATGTTACTGAGTTCAGTGATCCTGCAATATTATATAACCTGTGCATGGGGCCAAACAAAGTTCTGAATAGGTTTGTGGAGAGGTTTGCTCGTGCTACTCAAGAGAGTTTAAACTAGTGAGACAAGGAGTTGGGACCCAGAATGACAACGGACTCATATGTAGACAATAGAACAGGCAAGTCCAGTGGAAGCATTGGCAGAGATGGGAGGGGGAGCATGAGAGGACTGGTAGGTTTAACTGCATTTAAACCAAGAAGCACAGGAGGTGAGACGGATGAGTTGAGAGTGTAGATCACCACACAAGATTATGAGGGGAAGCATGGATGAAGGAAGAGCTGTAATCTATTATTAATTTATTATTAAGTAAGTGGGGCATTTGGGATATATCAGGACAGGGTGGAGTCAACATGTTTTTGTAAAGGAAATCATATTCAACAAATCAGCTAATTTTTTGGGATTGTAGTTAGCAGCACAGATAAGGGAAAACTAGCTGATGTGAATTTGGACTTTCAGAAGGCATTTGACAAGCAACAAAGGTGCAGATAAAAATAAAAACTCACATATACCTGTCTTTCCACTCGCTATTCATTACACAGCCCTAGCCCCTCTGGGTACATTTATCTGCCACATTACCTCCACCTTCCGGTTCCGATCTATCTCACCATCCGCCCACGGGTTCCACATTTTATTCCAACCTTTTCTTATCAGATTTCATTATTTGTAATCTATTGTCTTTTTCCGCTTATCACCTCCAGTCTTTGTTAATATCTTCCCCTATCCCTCCTGCACATCATTCATCTGATAATCAACCCTTCCATATACAATGTTTAAGAAGGAACTGCAGATGCTGGAAAATCGAAGGTACACAAAAATGCTGGAGAAACTCAGCGGGTGCAGCAGCATCTATGGAGCGAAGGAAATAGGCAACGTTTCGAAACGTTGCCTTTTTCTTCGCTCCATAGATGCTGCTGCACCTTCTGAGTTTCTCCAGCATTTTTGTGTACCTTCCATATAGAAACATAGAAACATAAAAATAGGTGCAGGAGTAGGCCATTCGGCCCTTCGAGCCTGCACCGCCATTCCCTGCTTTCTCTCCATACCCCCTGATCCCTTTAGCCACAAGGGCCACATCTAACTCCCTCTTAAATATAGCCAATGAACTGGCCTCAACTACCTTCTGTGGCAGAGAATTCCACAGATTCACCACTCTCTGTGTAAAAAATGATTTTCTCATCTCAGTCCTAAAAGACTTCCCTCTTATCCTTAAACTGTGACCCCCTAGTTCTGGACTTCCCCAACATCGGGAATAATCTTCCTGCATCTAGCCTGTCCAACCCCTTAAGAATTTAGTACGTTTCTATAAGATCCACCCTCAATATTCTGAATTCTAGCGTGTACAAGCCGAGTCTATCCAGTCTTTCTTCATATGAAAGTCCTGCCATCCCAGGAATCAGTCTGGTGAACCTTCTCTGTACTCCCTCTATGTCAAGAATGTCTTTCCTCAGATTAGGAGACCAAAACTGTACGCAATACTCCAGGTGTGGTCTCACCAAGACCCTGTACAACTGCAGTAGAATCTCCCCGCTCTTATACTCAAATCCTTTTGCTATGAATGCTAACATACCATTTGCTTTCTTCACTGCCTGCTGCACCTGCATTCCTACTTTCAATGACTGGTGTATCTCCCCTTTTCCTAATCGGCCACCATTCAGATAATAGTCTACTTTCCTGTTTTTGCCACCAAAGTGGATAACCTCACATTTATCCACATTATACTGCATCTGCCATGCATTTGCCCACTCACCCAACCTATCCAAGTCACCTTGCAGCCTCCTAGCATCCTCCTCACAGCTAACACTGCCCCCCAGCTTTGTGTCATCCGCAAACTTGGAGATGTTGCATTCAATTCCCTCATCCAGATCATTAATATATATTGTAAATAGCTGGGATCCCAGCACTGAGCCTTGCGGTACCCCACTAGTCACTGCCTGCCATTGTGAAAAGGACCCGTTTACTCCTACTCTTTGCTTCCTGTTTATCAGCCAGTTCCCTATTCACATCAATACTGAACCCCCAATACCTTGTGCTTTAAGTTTGTTTACTAATCTCTTATGTAGGACCATGTCAAAAACCTTCTGAAAATCCAGATATAGCACATCCACTGGTTCTCCCTTATCCACTCTACTAGTTACATCCTCGAAAAATTCTATAAGTAAGTAAGTTTTATTCATATAGCACGTTTTAAGTCAACTCGCATTGACATCAAGAGGTCACATAAAGCGCTTTACATAAATTAGTTAATAAGTTTCCATACAAACCAGAGAAAAAGGATAAAAAAATAAAGAAAATGGACACAACACATTTTAGAGTTTAACACAAATGTCCCCCCACAGCACAATCAAAAATTTCCACTGTGGGGAAAGGCACCAGAAAGTTAAGTCCTCTTCCTCTGAAACACCTGAGGTCGGGGTCCATTTGTGGCCTTGCAGCCAGTCCGATGATTTTCAGGGCCCTCTTGACGTGAAGATGGAACTCCGGCGTCGGGTGAAACATTCCTCAGCGGCTTGGAAGTTCTGGAACTGCTGCCTCCTCCCCGGAGACCGGAGACCGGGGCACTTGTAGCCCTCAGGCCGCACCGGTTGGAGCTCCGACCCCGGCGAACTCGATCCCTGGCTCCGCGGCGCTCCAAATCCAGCGCCGCCCGCGGCCGGCCGCCCGCAGCCACAGCTCTGCGATGTTGGGAGTCGGCGGCCACAGCGCTCCGGAGCTTACCGCACGGCGACCCGGTAAGGCATCGCTCGCTCCCTGTTGGTATCCCAGCGCTGTGCAGCTGCCGAAGCTGTAGTCCCGGCCAGTCCCGACAGGAAAACGCCACTCCATTCTCGATGGTAGGCCGCGAGGACTGTGCGAAGAAGCAGCTTGGAGGGATGCTGCCTCTCTGACCAGGTAGGTGAATAAAAATTAAAGTTTCCCCCTTCCCCACCCCCACCCACCACATAAAAGACCTCCAACTAACAAACTAACATTTTTTAACAGGACTTAAAATAAAAAAAAGGTGAAGAGACGGACTGCGGACAGGCTGCCATACACAGACGGTGCCCACTCCTGCACATCCACCATCTTTTTTTATAAGATTCGTCAGACATGATTTACCTTTCATAAATCAATGCTGACTTTGTCCAATGAATTCACCACTTTCCAAATGTGCTGCTATCCCGTCTTTAATAACTGACTCCAGAAATTTCCCCACCACCGATGTTGGACTAACTGGTCTGTAATTCCCCGTTTTCTCTCTCCCTTTTTAAAAAGGGGGGTTACATTAGCTACCCTCCAGTCCTCAGGAACTACTCCAGAATCTAAAGAGTTTTGAAAAATTATCACTATTGCATCCACTATTTCTGCGGCTACTTCCTTAAGTACTCTGGGATGCAACTTATCTGGCCCTGGGGATTTATCGGTCTTTAATCTATTCAATTTACCTAACACCACTTCCCGGCTAACCTGGATTTCACTCAGTTCCTCCATCTCATTTAACCCCTGGTCCCTTGCTATTTCCGGCAGATTATTTATGTCTTCCTTAGTGAAGACAGAACCAAAGTAGTTATTCAATAGGTCTGCCATGTCCTTGTTCCCCATGATCAATTCGCCTGTTTCTGACTGCAAGGGACCTACATTTGTTATAACTAATCTTTTCCTCTTCACATATCTATAAAAACTTTTGCAGTCAGTTTTTATGTTCCCTGCCAGTTTTCTTTCACAATCTATTTTCCCTTTCCTAATTAAGCCTTTTGTCTTCCTCTGCTGGACTCTGAATTTCTCCCAGTCCTCTGGTAGGCTGCTTGTTCTGGCTAATTTGTACGCTTCATCTTTTGTTTTGATATTATCCCTGATTTCCCTTGTTATCCACGGATGCACTACCTTCCCTGATTTATTCTTTTGCCAAACTGAGATGAACACTTGTTGTAGTTCATCCATGCAGTTTTTAAATGCCTTCCATTGCATATCCACCGTCAACCCTTTAAGAATAATTTGCCAGTCTATCTTGGCCAATTCACGTCTCATACCCTCAAAGTCACCCTTCTTTAAGTTCAGGACCCTTGTTTCTGAATATACGAGTCTACCAGTCACTTGCAAGCTCTTGCCCCACCCCTACTCCCTCACCACTTTCCACCAGCTCTCTCCTACTCCATCAGTCTGAAGAGGTCTTGACCCGACACACTGTCTGTACATTTACCTTCACAGATGTTGGCTGACCTGCTGAGTTCCTCTGGGACTACTATCTACATTGGAGATCCTTGGACTATCTTTGATTGGACTCACTGGCTTTATCTATTTGATCATCGATTAGTGTGGAAACAGGCCCTTCAGCCCAACTTGCCCACATCGGCCAACAATATCTAGGTATGTTGCAAAGCCCACCTGAAGCGTCGCTGAAAATCTGTCGCTGCGGGTGTGCGCGATTTTGACGCCGTTTAGAGGGGGGCGGGTTTAAAACGCGATTTTCTCTAGGCTGTTCAAATCGAAGATGTTCAGCCTAGTTCATTATTAACGAAAAATCGCTGGAAGACCCCGTCGCAAAAGCTATTATTAGTTTTAAAGGCCTCGTATAATAGTTATAGTAGTTTAAAAATCAATCTCTAAACCCGCGACCACCGGCAGCTGTCAGGGTCTCATAGAGCAAATAATTGAAGGTATGCTGCTTATTTTTACATTAAAAAGGGCTTCTTAAGATCCCTTTATACAAAGTTTAATATTGCGAGAAGCTCATTTTGGGCCCATTATATCCCGCAGTATTTTTCTGGGCATTTGGGGGCACAAATCTACCGCAATGTGAACGTTCCAAACCAGCGCGTTCGCAGGATCCCACTAGAAAGCTGATTTTAAATGGACTTTAATTTACAGCAATTGAACACTAAATTCCTTCCATTTGGCCTATAAATTAATGTAAATGAGATTTAAAAATCATGTTTTATTGTGAATTATTTATGAATATTATTTGGACACTTAGGCTATTTAAAAATGTTAATCATTTATTAAGAAATGGATAGATGTTTAGATCTAGTAATTGAAGTTTGAAATTAGCTACACTTGGGTAACTAACTAATTATATGCTTTAATTTCAGGTCATCCAAGTAAGATTATTTTATATTTGTTTCAGAATGGTTCAATCTACGATAACTGAAAATTTCAATCAGTTCTCTTAATTTTTAAGAAGGTTATGGGCTTTTGACTGCACACGATCACAGCTTTTTTGTTATGTCCATAGAAAATCAATAGGGAACAAGATGCTAATTTCCGAGTATGAAAATGGCCATAACTTTTTAAATACTTGAGATATGAAAGTGAATTAGGTGACAAATTAAACTTCTTTTTATGCTTTATCTGATGGGATAAATTACAGACTTGATTTTTTAAATCTCAAAATTTTGTAACATTGCTACAATATCCCAGCTGCACTAGTCCCACTTGCCTGTGCTTGGTCCATATCTCTCCAAAACTGTCCTATCCCTGTACCTGTCTAATTGTTTCTTAAATGATGGGATAGTCACAGCCTCAACTACCTCCTCTGGCAGCTTGTTCCATACACCTACCACACTAGTACCTGAAAATCAGTATTTTGCTGAGAAAATCAGTATGTTTATGCGGTGCCGTTTTGCTGAAAAGAATGTTGCTTTTATGTGCGGCCATACCCATGTAAGAGTACAAGAATGCATAACTTTGCTACCAAATGACATGTCTTCTACGCACCTTACTTAACAGTGCATTCATTGCCATCTCTTTGTATGCTACTGTTTGAACGGCTGCTTCCTGCTTTTAGCACCAGATGATGATATAGAATCCATTCTGGAAGTATCCCTCTCCCTCCCTCGCTCCCTCTCTCTCTCTCCCTCTCTCCCTCCTTCCTCTCCCTCCTTCCTCCCTCCTTCCTCTCTCCCTCCCTTTCCCTCGCTCACCCCCTCTCGAAACCCCCCACATCCTACCTACAATGGGCCAACCAGAACTCACACAGAACTCCAAATACAGCCAAACCAATGGTTTATAAAGATGCAGCATGACATCCTGACTTTTACACTCACGCTGCTACCAATTGAAGTCACAATGAAGTTGACAGTAACTAGAAGGTGTAGTGGTGTAACAGAAAAGAGGGTGGGGGATGAGCGACTCCAATAGGAAATTATTTATTTAATTGTTGTCCAGGGAAGGTTATAATGTTGAAAGATGGGGCCCTGTTTGGTGAGCACAAGATGGTGAGGTCAGATTCAGGCTAACACAATAAGGTAAAGTGTGACTGTAAGCTTGGAGTTAGGAGCCGGGGCAGAAACGTGATGCTCCACAAATTGCCAACATATGTGTATTTGTCTATCTAATTTGTTAGAAAGCATAAATACAGGGCTGGATTTATGTATAAACTAGACAAGCTTAAGCTTAGGGCCTCGAGATCTAGGGGGGCCTACGCTCGCTGCACCAAGGTGTGTTAAACTTTTGAGATAGTGGCGTTGTTACAAAATCTACCATTGGTGGCGCTGTGCTTGCGATTCCGGAGGCTTTGGTCCTATTGATGATCCCTTTTCCCGTCTCCAACGAACCCCCTCCTCGTGGACCCCCCCTCATGACCATCTTCCGGCTTTAGACCTTTTTATCCAAAACTGCAGGCGGGGCATCAACCACCTCAACTTCTCCACTCCCCTGTCTCACTCTAATCTCTCCCCCCCTGAACGTACTGCCATCGACTCACTCCGCAACAACCCAGACTGGGTTATCAAACCCGCCGACAAGGGAGGTGCCATGGTAGTCTGGCGCGTTGATCTCTACAAAGCTGAGGCCACGCGCCAACTCTCGGACACCTCCTCCTACTTACCTCTGGACCAGGGGATGGGGGGGCCTCACAAGTGAAATAGCTTAGGGCCTCTCTTCATCTAAATCCGACCCTGCATAAATATATACATGAAAATGAATCGGTATGGGCAAGTTGGGCCGAAGGGCCTGTTTTCACGCTGTATGACTATGAAAACTAAAAGATTCAATACTTTTAATGTTTTTAACATTGTAAATATTGTAAACTGAAATAAAAATGAACGCGCAAAACTGCTATCCCACCCCTGGCATGCTCTATATTTTCACTAACGGAGATCGTTTAGTATTGTGTAAACTGAACTTACTAGTGACAATCATCTTGGTTCCGTTCCCTCTGATATCTCCCCACACTGTGCAGTAATAGACGGCAGAGTCATTGAGCATCACGTTTGTGACATTCAGGATGAAGCTGCTGTTGGAGGCCTCTTTGAACGGCTGGAACCGCTCAGTGAAGCCTGGTCTCCTTCGTACGCTGCCTCCTGCCTCGTGTGTTAAAACCCACTCCATGTCCTGCCCGGGTAGTTCTCGGTACCAGTGGACATCAGTGTTTCCCACTTCAGCGTTCTCCATGGAGCACCATAACCGTGCCATGTTACCCTCGGTGACATGCTCCAGCCTCGGGAATTGGATCAGGATCGGAGGATTCGCATCTTTAATGGGAAAATACGTCTTCTTAAAAAAAAAACACTCAGCACAACCATGCTTAAAGAGTGCACAGAATCTAACACTAAATATGTAGAATTGTTTTAGTCATTCTATGGGATGGGAGATTGCAACCTTCACGTGGTCCACCCTGTTTCGACTAATGCAATCAACCCGACGTGCACAAACCACTAGATGTAGTGTTTTGTTAGGCTGTGCACGCTGTACTCAAGAAGTAGTTATTCTATCGGATGCAATATGGAGTCCTTTTGATTAGGGCCATAGGTGTGCACAGCACAGGAATGGGCCCTTGTGATACTTAAACCAGAACAATGTTACTGAGTTCAGTGATCCTGCAATATTATATAACCTGTGCATGGGGCCAAACAAAGTTCTGAATAGGTTTGTGGAGAGGTCTGCTCGTGCTACTCAAGAGAGTTTAAACTAGTGAGACAAGGAGTTGGGACCCAGAATGACAACGGACTCATATGTAGACAATAGAACAGGCAAGTCCAGTGGAAGCATTGGCAGAGATGGGAGGGGGAGCATGAGAGGACTGGTAGGTTTAACTGCATTTAAACCAAGAAGCACAGGAGGTGAGACGGATGAGTTGAGAGTGTAGATCACCACACAAGATTATGAGGGGAAGCATGGATGAGGGAAGAGCTGTAATCTATTATTAATTTATTATTAAGTAAGTGGGGCATTTGGAATATATCAGGACAGGGTGGAGTCAACATGTTTTTGTAAAGGAAATCATATTCAACAAATCAGCTAATTTTTTAGGATTGTAGTTAGCAGCACAGATAAGGGAAAACTAGCTGATGTGAATTTGGACTTTCAGAAGGCATTTGACAAGCAACAAAGGTGCAGATAAAAATAAAAACTCACATATACCTGTCTTTCCACTCGCTATTCATTACACAGCCCTAGCCCCTCTGGGTACATTTATCTGCCACATCACCTCCATCTTCCGGTTCCGATCTACCTCACCATCCACCCTCGGGTTCCACATTTTATTCCAACCTTTTCTTATCAGATTTCATTATTTGTAATCTATTGTCTTTTTCCGCTTATCACCTCCAGTCTTTGTTAATATCTTCCCCTATCCCTCCTGCACATCATTCATCTGATAATCAACCCTTCCATATACGATGTTTAAGAAGGAACTGCAGATGCTGGAAAATCGAAGGTACACAAAAATGCTGGAGAAACTCAGCGGGTGCAGCAGCACCTATGGAGCGAAGGAAATAGGCAACGTTTCGAAACGTTGCCTTTTCTTCGCTCCATAGATGCTGCTGCACCTTCTGAGTTTCTCCAGCATTTTTGTGTACCCTCCATATAGAAACATAGAAACATAAAAATAGGTGCAGGAGTAGGCCATTCGGCCCTTCGAGCCTGCACCGCCATTCCCTGCTTTCTCTCCATACCCCCTGATCCCTTTAGCCACAAGGGCCACATCTAACTCCCTCTTAAATATAGCCACTGAACTGGCCTCAACTACCTTCTGTGGCAGAGAATTCCACAGATTCACCACTCTCTGTGTAAAAAATGATTTTCTCATCTCGGTCCTAAAAGACTTCCCTCTTATCCTTAAACTGTGACCCCCTAGTTCTGGACTTCCCCAACATCGGGAATAATCTTCCTGCATCTAGCCTGTCCAACCCCTTAAGAATTTAGTAAGTTTCTATAAGATCCACCCTCAATATTCTGAATTCTAGCGTGTACAAGCCGAGTCTATCCAGTCTTTCTTCACATGAAAGTCCTGCCATCCCAGGAATGAGTCTGGTGAACCTTCTCTGTACTCCCTCTATGTCAAGAATGTCTTTCCTCAGATTAGGAGACCAAAACTGTACGCAATACTCCAGGTGTGGTCTCACCAAGACCCTGTACAACTGCAGTAGAATCTCCCCGCTCTTATACTCAAATCCTTTTGCTATGAATGCTAACATACCATTTGCTTTCTTCACTGCCTGCTGCACCTGCATTCCTACTTTCAATGACTGGTGTATCTCCCCTTTTCCTAATCGGCCACCATTCAGATAATAGTCTACTTTCCTGTTTTTGCCACCAAAGTGGATAACCTCACATTTATCCACATTATACTGCATCTGCCATGCATTTGCCCACTCACCCAACCTATCCAAGTCACCTTGCAGCCTCCTAGCATCCTCCTCACAGCTAACACTGCCCCCCAGCTTTGTGTCATCCGCAAACTTGGAGATGTTGCATTCAATTCCCTCATCCAGATCATTAATATATATTGTAAATAGCTGGGATCCCAGCACTGAGCCTTGCGGTACCCCACTAGTCACTGCCTGCCATTGTGAAAAGGACCCGTTTACTCCTACTCTTTGCTTCCTGTTTATCAGCCAGTTCTCTATTCACATCAATACTGAACCCCCAATACCGTGTGCTTTAAGTTTGTTTACTAATCTCTTATGTAGGACCGTGTCAAAAACCTTCTGAAAATCCAGATATAGCACATCCACTGGTTCTCCCTTATCCACTCTACTAGTTACATCCTCGAAAAATTCTATAAGTAAGTAAGTAAGTAAGTTTCATTCATATAGCACGTTTTAAGTCAACTCGCATTGACATCAAAGTGCTTTACATAAATTAGATAATAAGTTTCCATACAAACCAGAGAAAAAGGATAAAAAAATAAAGAAAATGGACACAACACATTTTAGAGTTTAACACAAATGTCCCCCCACAGCACAATCAAAAATTTCCACTGTGGGGAAAGGCACCAGAAAGTTAAGTCCTCTTCCTCTGAAACACCTGAGGTCGGGGCCCATTTGTGGCCTTGCAGCCAGTCCGATGATTTTCAGGGCCCTCTTGACGTGAAGATGGAACCCCGGCGTCGGGTGAAACATTCCTCAGCGGCTTGGAAGTTCTGGAACTGCTGCCTCCTCCCCGGAGACCGGAGACCGGGGCACTTGTAGCCCTCAGGCCGCACCGGTTGGAGCTCCGACCACGGCGAACTCGATCCATGGCTCCGCGGCGCTCCAAATCCAGCGCCGCCTGCGGCCGGCCGCCCGCAGCCACAGCTCTGCGATGTTGGGAGTCGGCGGCCACAGCGCTCCGGAGCTTACCGTACGGCGACCCGGTAAGGCATCGCTCGCTGCCTGTTGGTATCCCAGCGCTGTGCAGCTGCCGAAGCTGTAGTCCCGGCCAGTCCCGACAGGAAAATGCCACTCCATTCTCGATGGTAGGCCGCGAGGACTGGGCGAAGAAGCAGCTTGGAGGGATGCTGCCTCTCCGACCAGGTAGGTGAATAAAAATTAAAGTTTCCCCCTTCCCCACCCCCACTCACCACATAAAAGACCTCCAACTAACCCACCACCGATGTTGGACTAACTGGTCTGTAATTCCCCGTTTTCTCTCTCCCTTTTTAAAAAGGGGGGTTACATTAGCTACCCTCCAGTCCTCAGGAACTACTCCAGAATCTAAAGAGTTTTGAAAAATTATCACTATTGCATCCACTATTTCTGCGGCTACTTCCTTAAGTACTCTGGGATGCAACTTATCTGGCCCTGGGGATTTATCGGTCTTTAATCTATTCAATTTACCTAACACCACTTCCCGGCTAACCTGGATTTCACTCAGTTCCTCCATCTCATTTAACCCCTGGTCCCTTGCTATTTCCGGCAGATTATTTATGTCTTCCTTAGTGAAGACAGAACCAAAGTAGTTATTCAATAGGTCTGCCATGTCCTTGTTCCCCATGATCAATTCGCCTGTTTCTGACTGCAAGGGACCTACATTTGTTATAACTAATCTTTTCCTCTTCACATATCTATAAAAACTTTTGCAGTCAGTTTTTATGTTCCCTGCCAGTTTTCTTTCACAATCTATTTTCCCTTTCCTAATTAAGCCTTTTGTCTTCCTCTGCTGGACTCTGAATTTCTCCCAGTCCTCTGGTAGGCTGCTTGTTCTGGCTAATTTGTACGCTTCATCTTTTGTTTTGATATTATCCCTGATTTCCCTTGTTATCCACGGATGCACTACCTTCCCTGATTTATTCTTTTGCCAAACTGAGATGAACACTTGTTGTAGTTCATCCATGCAGCTTTTAAATGCCTTCCATTGCATATCCACCGTCAACCCTTTAAGAATCATTTGCCAGTCTATCTTGGCCAATTCACGTCTCATACCCTCAAAGTCACCCTTCTTTAAGTTCAGGACCCTTGTTTCTGAATATACGAGTCTACCAGTCACTTGCAAGCTCTTGCCCCACCCCTACTCTCTCACCACTTTCCACCAGCTCTCTCCTACTCCATCAGTCTGAAGAGGTCTTGACCCAACACACTGTCTGTACATTTACCTTCACAGATGTTGGCTGACCTGCTGAGTTCCACTGGGACTACTATCTACATTGGAGATCCTTGAACTATCTTTGATTGGACTCACTGGCATTATCTAGCACTAAACGTTATTCACGTTATTCCCTTTATCGTGTATCTGTGGATGGCTCAATTGTAATTATGTATTGTCTTTCCACTGACTAGTTAGCCCGCAAAAGCTTTTTACTGTATGTTAGTACACGTGACAATAAATTAAACTCAAACTCATAACATCAAGCTTGGCTTTTTCTTAAGAAATTGATAATATTTCTTCTCCCATTGGATTTTATGAGCTAATCTATTCCTTTTAACAACATATGAAGTGATCCTCTTTCTCTCCTTACTCTGATATGTTTCAGGAGGGATATGGGCCAAATGTAGGCAGGTGGGACTAGTGTAGCTGGACATGTTGGCCGGTGTGGGCAAGTTGGGCAGAAGGGCATGTTTCCACGCGGTATGACTATTTGACGTTATGCTTTTAGTTGGTAATATCTTCCATCTCTGACAGCTCAAACCCAAAGGCAAATCCTTTTTCATCCACAAACCATTTGCGGAGACTATTTACACTTTTGATTTTTGTTCCCTTGTACTCGTCCTATCACACACTTATCTATTTCTTAGTTGTTGCACTTTACACGCCAAGGATAACTTCCCCACTCTCTGTTTTACTGGGAGTGGTCACAGAATTCCCATGTGTCGGTGAGTCATTGCGTGAAGGTTGAAGTGTGAGCTGCTGTTATCGTCAGTGTAGGCAAATAATGACTTACCAGTTACATTGAGCTGGGACCCTGCTCCATAGATGTAACTCCACACACTGCAGTTGTAGACAGCTGTGTCATTGATGGAGACATTGGCGATGGTCATAATGTAATTGTTGTTCATGGCATTCCTGAAAGACTTAAAGCGGTCAGAGATACAGCCAGACCTGGTGACGTTGCCATCCACAAAGTGGCTCATTATCCACTCGCTGTTTTTCCCAGGTCGCTGCTGGTTCCAGTGGACGTCAGTGTCATTCACACCAGCTTTGTGCAAGACACATTGCAACTGCACAGTTACACCCTCTGCCACCTTGCTGACTGACGGAGACTGGATAAGGACCGGATCATCCAGGGGATCTGTGTGAATATACATAGAGCTCAATGGAAGGCATCATATTTCTCCAGCATTTAGTGTGTAACAGTTTCTAAAATGTGGATACCATCACATACTTCCCAGGGAGGCTCAGGATAATTGAAGAGTAAGATTATCGAGGATGTCAGATTTATCCATGTTCTCCGGACTTGCTGGCTGACCTTTTAAGTTACTCCAACAGCTTTTCCCTTTTTTTTTAACATATTATTTGCTTTCCAAACTGCTCATTCTATCTACATGTTGACTTTAAGTTATTTTATGTATGAGAACACCCAGATTCTTCTGACCTTAGTCTCACAACATTAAAAAAAATGCTTTGCATGTCAATTTTTCCTACAGAAGTGAATGAAGATATAGTCCATCTGACTTGTCCAGCTCTTTATACTTGTCTGTGCCCCTTGAAGCCTCCTCACATGTTGCATCGCCTAACAACTAACCTGAATATGCTATGTGTTCAAGAAGGAACTGCAGATGCTGGAACCCTGGATATGTTATACTTGGTCTCCTCATCCTCGATTGTGATAAGGTGAGGGTCCCAGCACCAAATCGTACTCCACCTCTCACTAGTCACAGCCCCTCAGCTTGGATACCTGCTGTTCATTCCAGTTCCTCCAGAGATTCTACCCTACTTTGCTAGTTACAAACATCTAACAACGTGAGCTTTAAAAGATTTCTCAACCATGATGTCCATTTCATACATCCACGTTGACTCTGTTCTTACACCGCCCCTATTTTTCTGCCTTTGTGTCGGATTCTTATCTTTCCTTTACTGCCGATGGTGCAATGAGTTATCTACTTCACTGGAACATGGAAATTATATTGAGGGAGAATTGCAACCGTGCTTCACACTATTTAACATGGATTAGGGGCCCGCATCAACACAATGCTGATAAGCAATGACTCAGATCCAGACAACTATGAACTGTCAGCCTGATGGAGGGCATGAACACAGGTGATCAACGTGTACACAAAATGCTGGAGAAACTCAGCGGGTGCAGCAGCATCTATGGAGCGAAGGAAATAGGCGACGTTTCTGGGCGAAACCCTTCTTCAGACTGATAGGGGGTGGGGGGGAGAAGGAAGGAAAAAGGGAGGAGGAGGAGCCCGAGGGCGGGGGGATGGGAGGAGACAGCTCGAGGATTAAGGAAGGGGAGGAGACAGCAAGGGCTAGCAAAACTGGGAGAATTCAACGTTCATGCCATCGGGGCGCAAACAACCCAGGCGGAATATGAGGTGCTGTTCCTCCAATTTCCGGTGTTGATCACTCTGGCAATGGAGGAGACCCAGGACAGAGAGGTCGGATTGGGAATGGGAGGGGGAGTTGAAGTGCTGAGCCACCGGGAGTTCAGGTAGGTTATTGCGGACTGAGCGGAGGTGTTCGGCGAAACGATCGCCCAACCTACGCTTAGTCTCCCCGATGTAAATCAGCTGACATCTAGAGCAGCGGATGCAGTAGATGAGGTTGGAGGAGATGCAGGTGAACCTTTGTCGCACCTGGAACGACTGCTTGGGTCCTTGAATTGAGTCGAGGGGGGAGGTGAAGGGACAGGTGTTGCATTTCTTGCGGTTGCAACGGAAAGTGCCCGGGGAGGGGGTGGTACGGGAGGGAAGGGAAGAATTGACAAGGGAGTTGCGGAGGGAGCGGTCTTTGCGGAAGGCAGACATAGGGGGGGATGGGAAGATGTGGCGAGTCGTGGGGTCACGTTGCAAGTGGCGGAAGTGGCGGAGGATTATGTGTTGTATTTGCCGGCTGGTGGGGTGAAAGGTGAGGACTAGGGGGACTCTGCCCTTGTTGCGAGTGCGGGGATGGGGAGAGAGAGCAGTGTTGCGGGGTATGGATGAGACCCTGGTGCGAGCCTCATCTATGGTGGCGGAGGGGAATCCCCGTTCCCTGAAGAACGAGGACATTTCCGATGCCCTGGTGTGGAACGTCTCATCCTGGGTGCAGATGCGGCGTAGGCGGAGGAATTGGGAGTAGGGGATGGAGTCTTTACAGGGGGCAGGGTGGGAAGACGTGTAGTCCAGATAGCCATGTGAGTCAGTAGGTTTGTAGTGTATGTCGGCCAGAAGTCTGTCCCCTGCGATGGAGATGGTGAGGTCAAGGAATGGTAGGGAAGTGTCGGAAATGGTCCAGGTATATTGGAGTGCCGGATGGAAGTTGGTGGTGAAGTGGATGAAGTCAGTCAGTTGTGAGTGGGTGCAGGAGGTGGCCCCAAAGCAGTTGTCAATGTAACGGAGGTAGAGGTCAGGGATGGGGCCCTGGTACGTCTCGAACAAGGATTGTTCAACGTACCCGACAAAGAGGCAGGTGTAGCTGAGGCCCATGGGTGTGCCCATAGCTACGCCTTGTGTTTGGAGGAAATGGGAGGAGTCAAACGTAAAGTTGTTGTGGGTGAGGACCAACTCCGCTAGGCGGAGGAGGGTGTCAGTGGCTGGGTATAGGTTGCTCCTCTGGTCGAGGAAGAACCGGAGGGCTTTGAGGCCATCGTGGTGGGGGATGGAGGTGTAGAGTGACTGGACATCCATGGTGAAGATGAGGGGGTAAGGGCCTAGAGAGTGGAATGCGCGGAGGCGGCGGAGGGTGTCTGAGGTGTCTAGAACATAGGTGGGAAGGGATTTGACCAAGGGGGATAGTATGGAGTCAAGGTATGTGGAGATGAGTTCGGTGGGGCACGAACAAGCAGAGACAATGGGTCTGCCGGGAGAGCCGGGTTTGTGGATTTTGGGGAGAAGGTAAAAACGGGCCGTGCGGGGCTGGGGAACGATGAGGTTGGAAGCTTGGTCGGGCAGGGCGTGGGAATTGATGAAGTCGGTGATGGTGCTAGATATGGTGGCCTGGTGCTCGTCAGTGGCGCCATGGTCCAAGGGTAAGTAGGAGGAGGTGTCCGAGAGTTGGCGCGTGGCCTCAGCTTTGTAGAGATCGACGCGCCAGACTACCACGTGTAACCTGTTTCTTCTCAGCCAGTCCTAGAGGCCTGGCCTTGGATCCAGTGACAGCGTTGTTGTTGTTGTTGCCTCTGCTCTGTGAGTGGTTCAATTATCAGTGATTCCTGGTTGAAAACCAGCCCGAAGGTTTGCCGGTCGGCGGGACTGGGAGCCCGTCAAAAGGCTCATCGGTTGGCATGACCGGGAGAGAGCTGGAGACGTCAGACACAAGGAGCAAGGGCCGGTGCGAGGTTGAATCAGGGAAATGTTTCCAGTGCCTCCAGGTAGTCTGCTGGAGGCATCCCTGGGCCACAAAGATGGCCGGGCAAGGAGAGGAGAGGGACTTTGGTTCGTGGGAACTACTCCAGTACATCGAGTTGTGGGCTGACCGGACGTTGCACTTTGAATGAAGGCGCCAAAACATGGCACCGCCAGCATTTGTAATATATGCAAAAATAATTTCACTGCACAGTTGCATATGTGACAAATAAAGAACTATTGAACCATTGGAATATGGAGGCAGCATTGGTTAATCTAAAGCCATGACAAGTTGTTGTTCTGCTCTCCTGTACCTTAACTCAAACTGCTGTGAGCAGTGCCCTGCTATTACACTGAGCACTGAACAAAGTATCTAGTTTTCTCTACAATGAAGAACACACTGCACATTTAAAATTTATTTCCCACAACCCAGACCTGACATCAGTTACCATATCAGTGCTCACACCATTAGTGAGGGGCCACAATGTATTGGTCTCCAGAATCTGGGCTCCAGTATGATCTCCTTACTCTTTCAGTACTCCCGGTACATGTGCCAATTCAAGGGAAGTGAATTACACCCAATATAGTTACACATAGGTTAATAAAACCAAATATAATTTGTACTCACTGGTTACGTTGAGCTGGGTTCCGTTCCCTCTGATATCTCCCCACACTGTGCAGTAATAGACGGCAGAGTCATTGAGCGTCACTTTTGTGACATTCAGGATGAAGCTGCTGTTGGAGGTTTCTTTGAACGGCTGGAACCGCTCAGTGAAGCCTGGTCTCCTTCGTACGCTGCCTCCTGCCTCGTGTGTTAAAACCCACTCCATGTCCTGCCCGGGTAGTTCTCGGTACCAGTGGACGTCAGTGTTTCCCACTTCAGCGTTCTCCATGGAGCACCATAACCGTGCCGTGTGACCCTCAGTGACACGCTCCAGCCTCGGGAATTGGATCAGGATCGGAGGATTTGCAACTTGAAAGGGAAAATATCAACAGATGAACACTAATGTTGGGGTTGCTAAATACTTTGTGTGTTTCAACTAAAAAATGCATTCATCCTTTGACATTAGATAACCTCATGTAAAAGTGATGCTAACTTGATTAGCAACTGATATTAAAATCATGATTGCAGCTGATTGCAACTTTCTCCCTGTTCACAATTATCTTTCGCTCTCTCATTCTCTTTCTCTCTCTCTCCCTCCAGTGTTGGGAGGTGTTGCCTCACAATGGCGATTTCATTTTTCATTTAGCTTTGTTTAGTCGTTTATTTAGTCCTTTGTTGCTACACGGAGATAAGCAGATCTCTGTATATTGGAGGAATAAGAGTGTATGGAAATAGTACAGTTGATCATTGAGGTGGTAATGTTAGTTCACTTTAGTGTAGAGATGCAGCATGGAGACAGGTCCTTCACTCACTGAGCCCATGCTGACCATCGAGTTATTGATCTCAGTGTGGCAGACGGTGCAACTAGGTTCAAATGTTTCTTTATTAGTCACATACACCGAGGTGTAATGAAATGCTTGTTGTCAATGCAGTACATAAAAAAAGAATACAAACATGACAATAATAAATAATTTTAACATAAAAAACATCCCCCCACAATGGTTTCCATTATGAGGGAAGACACTAAGTCCAGTCCCATCCCCATGTCCCCCCATAGTTGGGCCTATTGAGGCCTCCGCAGTCGCCGCTACAGAGGCCCAATGTTCCAGGCCGTTCTCGCCGGGTGATGGTGCTCCGGCGTCTGGAGAATCTTCTCAGCGGCATGGGACACCTGGAGCGGCCGCCTCCTTACTCGAGACCGCGGCTTCCGAAACCAACAAGGCCGCGCCGGATGGAGTTCCACAACTGGCGATCTCGGTGAGAGATCCCAGGCTCCCGATGAAAAGTTCAACGCTTCTGGCCGCTCCACAGACCCGCAGCTCCGTGATGTTCATCGGCAGACTTCAGCTTACCGGAGCTCCAGCCAGGCGACCCGGGCAAGGCATCGCCCGCTCCGCATTAGTGCTCCAGCGCTGCGCCGCTGCCGAAGCCGAGGTTCTGGGCGGTCCCCTCAGGAAACGCCACTCCAGGCCCGCTGGTAGGCCGCGAGGACGGGTCGAAGGTGCAGCCCGGAGAAAAGCTGCCTCTCCGACCAGGTAGGGACCCTGAAAGGTAGTTTCCCATTCCCCCCCTCCCCCCCACCCCTCATATAAAAAAGACTTGAACTCCAGAACAAAAACATTTTAACTAACTAAAAATAAAAAAAAGAGATGAAAAAACGGACAGCTGCAGGTTGGGCAGCCATAGCATACAGGACGGCGCCCCAGCTAATAGTGCCTGTGCATAAACTGTGAATGGCTCGATTGTAATCATGTATTGTCTTTCCGCTGACTGGTTAGCAGGCAACAAAAGCTTTTCACTGTACCTCGGTAGACGTGACCATAAAGTAAACTCAAGCAAAGTGATTATAAATGAAGAAACTAACCTACCTATACTGTAATTTCTTTACATTCATCTGTTCACACTATGTGTACCTCTCTGGCAATGCCGAATTACATTCTCCATCCTGATCTCAGAACGCAGTAACGAGTGACCTGCATTATTCAGTTAAAAAATAATTTTGACCTATTTTCATTCTCCATTTTGCAGTGTGAACTTTTACTGATGTCTGTCTCTGTAAAACTGACAACATGACATCATGATTCCTCATGATGTTAGGATTGGAATTAGAACCAATTTAAATACTCACTGGTTACATTCAGCTTGGTTCCATTTCCAAATATCTTCCCCCAAATGCCACAGATGTAATCAGCAGAGTCGGCAATCTCCACCTTTGTAATGGTCAGTGAGTAGCTGTTACTGGTGTTGTTCCTGGAAAGCTGAAATCGCTCGGAGAAGCCCGTTGACCTGTAAGTGTCGCCATTAACATCAAGACTAAGTATTTTTATTCCATTACGTGAGTTGTACCAGTGAACGATGTATATGTTCACATTGTATTTCACATTGGTGCTGTTCAGGACACACCGTATCTTCACTGTTTCACCTTCACGCACCACCAGAGCTCCTGGGGATTGGATCAGGGATGTGTTTGCCTTTAGACCTGTGGGTAATAACAACAAAAGATCAGAACAGATGATGACCACAAAAATAATTGTAAACAAAAGGCAGCATGAAAGCTCTTGGATATTTATGAATATTCTGCACATGTATCCTCAATTTGTAAACTCTCTTATTTTCTCCTGAGCTTCGCTCTTTCACTCTGCACTGAAATGACAAACAATACCTTTGGTAAAAGCAACAGCTCAAAAGTACAAACACTGAATATCAAAGGTTAAATCCTGCTCCATGTAAGTGCTTGTTGACTGTACACATTGCGTTAAACTGAGCAGTAAATCAGGAACAAAGCTGGCAGTTCTAGTAACATTAATTTAGTATAGCAGCAGGGAGGTTCTACTGCAGTTCTACAGGGTCTTGGTGAGACCACACCTGGAGTATTGCGTACAGTTTTGGTCTCCTAATCTGTGGAAGGACATTCTTGCCATAGAGGGAGTACAGAGAAGGTTCACCAGACTGGTTCCTGGGATGTCAGGACTTTCATATGAAGAAAGACTGGATAGACTCGGCTTGTACTCGCTAGAATTTAGAAATTTGAGGGGGGATCTTATAGAAACTTACAAAATTCTTAAGGGGTTGGACATGCTAGATGCAGGAAGATTGTTCCCGATGTTGGGGAATTCCAGAACAAGGGGTCATAGTTTAAGGATAAAGGGAAATCTTTTAGGACTGAGTTTAGAAAAACATTTTTCGCACAGAGAGTGGTGAATCTCTGGAATTCTCTGCCACAGAATGTAGTTGAGGCCAGTTCATTGGCTATATTTAAGAGGGAGTTAGATGTGGCCCTTGTGGCTAAAGGCATCAGGGGGTATGAAGAGAAAGCAGGTACAGGATACTGAGTTGGATGATCAGCCATGATTATATTGAATGGCGGTGCAGGCTCGAAGTGCCGAATGTCCTACTCCTGCACCTATTTTCTATGTTTCTATGTTTCTATGTATATGTAAGATTTTGTTGCAGTCGGATAAAGACTAAGGAAATTCAGCATGCTTCCAACAGCTCTTACAAATGTCTACACATGGACCGCATAAAGCATCCTGTTGATTACATCACAGCCTAGTTTGGCAATTACTCTACCCTACACTCCACGCTGCCTCTGGAAAGCAACCAACATCGTGAAAGATCATTCACTCCCCTGTCATTCCTATTTGTCCCCTCTCCTGTCGGGCACTGGACACAAAACTTCACAGCATCTGGCAGCAGTTCTACGATACAATACGATAACATTTTATTCATCCCCGGAGGGAAATTGTTCTGTCAACAGTCACAAAACTCAAGGTACTCAAATACTTGAAATTAAAAGTGAAAAAAAGAAAAAGACAAGCAACTGTTGGCTGGCTGCCGTGTGCACAGCGCCTTAACCAGAACGAACGAACAAACAAAACAAACAAACACATGCTTATGCCCTAGGAAGAGGATTCTAAAACTATAGTGCCCCGCACACCAGTTCCCACTTTGTTCTCTCATGGCAGTCCCCCCATGCCGGGTCCCCATTGTTCTTTGCAACAGCCCTCACTTTCCTTGGCTCCTACTCTTTCCCTGGTTACCCTCTTACTCTAATACAATTGTTCAATCCTTGGGATTCTTCTTAATTTTTAATTTTTTCTTGCCCCTTTCCTCTCCTAATTTTTTTTTAAAGTAGTCTTTTGCTCTCTTTATACCCAAGTGTCTCTCCTGTTTCATTTGCCTATGCCTGCCAAATGCTTCCCTTTCCTTCATCAAATGTGGGTGCCACGTTGGTGCATAAAGACTGCTACCTCACAGAGCCAGAGACCCGGCTTCAATCCTGATCTCAGGTGCTGTCTGTGTGGCGTTTGCATGTTCTCCCTGTCTAACCACATGGGTTTCCACTGGGTGCACCGGTTTCCTCCCACATTCCAAAGACGTGCACGTTTGTAGGTTAGTTGGCCTCTGTAAATTGCCTCTATTGTGTAGGGAGTGGATGAGAAGTGGGATAACATAGAACTAGTGTGAACAGGTAATCAATGGTCGGCATGGGCTCCATGTTCCAATGTGCCTGTTTCCATGCTGTATCACTACATGACTGAACTAAACTAAACTAAACCCTCAACGCCTTTCGTCGCTTTGTGTCCCTGATCCTACTATCTTAACCTTTCACTTCTCCGGGGTTGTTAGCTCTGAAACTGCACAAATCTCACTATTAGAAGACTCCTACAACCAAATGCTCCCAATCTGCTTCCACCAGGTGCTGCCTTATTGAAATCAGGCTTCCCTAATTTAGGACCTTGTCCTCCGCACCAATTTTCTCCATTTCCATAACTGTCTTGAAACTTAAAGCAAAATAACATCAATAAAATGACATCAATAAAATAACACCAATAAAATAACACCAATAAAATGATCCATTGCTAAAAAGAACATTTCCTGGAAGAACTCAGCCTATCAGGCAGCATATGTGGACCAGTCTGGACGCCAAACATCAACTGTCCATTTCCCTTACCAGTGGTTGCCTGATTTGCCGAGTTCCTCCTGCATTTTGTTTATTGCTCCACATTCCAATATCTGCCATATCTTGTGTCTCCATGCTCCAGGGATCCACAGACCACAGTCTGTTCATATTGATGGAAATGTGTCAGACTCGATAACAATCAACACGGGAGCACCTCAAGGCTGCGTGCTCAGCCCCCTGCTGTACTCACTCTATACTCATGACTGCGTAGCCGGTCATAGTGCGAACTCCATCATCAAGTTCGCTGACAACACCACTATTGTGGGACGTATCACTGATGGGGATGAGTCCGAGTATAGAAGAGAGATTGAGCAACTGTCCATATGGTGCCAGCACAATAAACTGACCCTCAACACCAGCAAAACCAAGGAACTGATTGTGGACTTTGGAAGGAGTAGGATGGGGATCCACAGTCCTGTTTATATCAACGGGTCAATGGTTGAAAGGGTCAAGAGCTTCAAATTCCTGGGCGTGCACATCTCTGAAGATCTTTCCTGGTCCGAGAACACTGATGCAATTATTAAGAAAGCACATCAGCGCCTCTACTTCCTGAGAAGATTACGGAGAGTCGGTTTGTCAAGGAGGACTCTCTCTAACTTCTCCAGGTGCACAGTAGAGAGCATGCTGACCGGTTGCATCGTGGCTTGGTTCGGCAACTTGAGCGCCCTGGAGAGGAAGAGACTACAAAAAGTAGTAAACACTGCCCAGTCCATCATCGGCTCTGACCTTCCTTCCATAGAGGGGATTTATCGAAGTCGCTGCCTCAAAAAGGCTGGCAGTATCATCAAAGACCCACACCATCCTGGCCACACACTCATCTCCCTGCTACCTTCAGGTAGAAGGTACAGGAGCCTGAAGACTGCAACAACCAGGTTCAGGAACAGCTACTTCCCCACAGCCATCAGGCTATTAAACCTGGCTCGGCCAAAACTCTGAACATTAATAACCCATTATTTGTTATTTGCACTTTATCAGTTTATTTATTCATGTGTTTTGTAGTAAATGCCTATTATGTTCTGTGTGCTGAAGCAAAGCAAGAATTTCATTGTCCTATCAGGGACACATGACAATAAACTTGAACTTGAACTTGAACTGCTACCATTAGCCCAGCCTTATTTCCCAAGATTAGGTCCAGTGCAGCTAATAGGACTATCTACACATTGGCTGAACTCTCCCAGGTTCACTTTACTCATTCATCCCCATTTAAACCCTTTGCACTAATGCACTCTCAGTCAATATTGGAGAAGTATAAATCCCCCACCATTATAACCCTATTACTCTTGTATTGGATGTGGACCATTGGCTTAAAGATTGATCTGCAGTACAATTCTGCTCCATTTGGGAAGATTTGTACGGAGGATGCAGTTGTAAGAAAAACAAAGTGTAACAGCAAGAACTTTCACCATCAGGCCCTACGACCCATGATGTCTGCGCTGAACATTCCGCCTACTTAAACTAATCTCTTCTGCCTGCACATCCCTCCATTTCTTGCATATTTACCTGCCTATCTAAAATGTTATTAAATGCTACTATCGTATCCACAATCACCACTGACAGTACATTCCAGGTGCCTAAATATAGCAAAGAAAACGGCTTTATATCTTCTTTAAATTTTTCTCTTCTCACCTTAAACCTAATGTTTAAGAGTGGCACGGTGGTGCAGTGGTAGAGTTGCTGTTTTACAGAGCTTACAGCGCCTGAGACCCGGTTTTGATCCTGACTACGGGTGCTGTCTGTACTGAATTTGTACGTTCTCCCCGTGACCGGGTCGGTTTTCTCCGAGATCTTTCGTTTCCTCCCACACTCCAAAGACATATAGGTTAGTAGGTTAATTGGCTTGGTATCAATGTAAAATTGTCCCTAATGTGTGTTGGATAGTGTTAATGTATGTATAATCTGCTGGATCTTCTGGTAGCCTTCTTCACTGTCCACAATCCCATACATTTTTGTGTTATTTGTAAACGTACTGGCATAGGAGCTGAACCCCACTGATATCCTCTCCTACATGTCCTTCACCTTGTTGAATACTGATGCAAAGTACTCCTTTAGTACCTCACCTGCATCCTTTGACTCCAAGCATAAAATCCCTCCTTTTGCGCTGTGTGATCCTATCTTCTCACTAGTTACCCACTTGTTTAAATGTGTGTATAAATGCCTTGGGATTGTTGTTAATGCTGTTTGTCAAGGGAATTTCATGGCCTCTTTGGTCATCCCCTGCTTTAGTTCCTTCCTGCTTTCTTTATATTCCTTAAAGTTCCTGTCTGATTACATCTTCCTACATACTACAAATGCGTCTGTTTCCTTTTTGGCCAAATTTACAAAGTTTTGCTGCCTGCTTCCCATTCTTTCCCTACTCCTCAAGTAACCCAGCATTCCCTCTCTCACTATCCCTCCCCCACCCAAGTCGCACCAGCTTCTCGTTTTCACCCAACAAACAGCTAACAATGGCCTGTTTCCTTTATCATCATTATTTTTTGCATATCTTTCATTCATTGTTCTTTATCTCTCTACATCATCATCTATATCTCTAGTTTCCCTTATCCCTATCTAGTCTGAGGAAGGGTCTTGACCCGAAAAGTCACCCATTACTTCTCTCCAGAGATGTGGCCTGTCCTGCCGAGTTACTCCAGCGTTTTGTGTCTATCTTCGGTTTAAACCAGCATCTGAAATTCCTTCCTACTCATACCAGTCTTGAACTTTGGTCTTCTAATGATTCCCACGTTAGATGTGGACTGACCCAAGAACAGCTGCTCCCAAATTACTCTCTCTAACTGGTGATCAATAGTGTTGTAATTTGCTCTCCCCCAAGTCTAGACGTATCCTTATTCAGAACTATCTTAAAAATCTAATGGAGTTGTGAACACTGTTCCAAAAATGTTCTCCCACTGAAATGCCAATCACCATTACCACTACCTGACCCTCTGCTGCCCGCACATGGAGATCTAGCAAAAACCTCAAACTAAATGAATATCATATCATAAGATCATGTGATCATAAGTGATAGGAGCAGAATTAGGTCATTCAGCCCATCAAGTCTACTCCACCATTCAATCATGGCTGATCTATCTCTCCGTTCCAACCCCATTCTCCTGCCTTCTCCCCCATAACCTCTGACATCCGTACTAACCAATATTGTTATCCGAATGAGAACATTTTTAGTAAGCCTGGAAATAGATAATGAATTAGTTTAAGAACCTATTCAGTATGTAGGATCTACAGATATCAAAGCTATCAAACAGGACATAACTTACAGCTTAATGTTCCAGGGTTTTGATGTTTCAGGTGTGGTAGAGAGGAAAGTAAATGTACTGGAGGAGTTGCACTATTAACTGATGAAGGTTAGGCAGTGGGTGTTGTAGACATGGATTTTAGTAATGTTTTTGATAAGTTCTCTCATGATAAACTGATCCAGAAATGTAAGATGTCTGTATTTCACGATGACTTGGTCATATGCATTCAGAAATAGCTTAATCATCGAAGACACAGGGATGTGGAAGGAAGATATTCGGGTGGAGGTCTGTGACTAGTGGGAATCTGTTATTCTAAGCCAATGTCCTTTGCCACAATTGCTCTGTGGGACAATGTGGAACTGACAGAGGTGGGAAATGAGGACAAGGGGTACCCTGTCCTTGTTCTGGGTGGACGGAGAGGGATTGAGAGTGGAAATGTGAGACTTGGTACATGAACAGATGAGAGTCTTGTCAGCAATCACAGTCTTTTTCACAGACATAGGGGAAGGGGATAGAGAGCTCAGTAATATGGCTTAAAGACGACAACTTCTCCCTCATTGTCAGTGATGATGATGAAACATTTGTGGATATTGCCTCCATTAAATTTGCAGAAAGGATTTCATTAGGTTCCAAAAATGTGAGCACACAAAATATGAAGTAACTTTGTAAAACAAGAGACAGAGAAGTTCCATGATTCGCTGAGTGTGTCAAATGGCAATCCTTGGTAATCCTTAGGGATCTGCACTTTAAACCAGTTGGGAGAATTCAGAGTTATGTATAAAAGTAAAATCAGATCTGAAGGAAAATCCTGGAAGCATTTAGCGGGTCAGACAGCAAAGTGGCGAGTGAAACTCAGTTCATAGTTTAGACAGTGACCGGATGATGTTCACACTTGTTCACATGATGTTCCATGTTTACAGACACGACTGAATTAGGAAGCAAAGGATGTCGTGCAAATTACAAAGATACAGGCAGAGGCATTGAGTGGCCAAACTATGGAAGGTGGAATTTATTGCGGGAAAATATGTCGACATATATTTTAGATCCATCAATATCAAACCATTGTATCTTCTTAACGCATGTCATCCCAGTTATTTTGAACATCGTTTGGTGTTATATTTAAATTAATTATTCATGTATCCCAATCATGCCAGAGTTGCCTTTACTCACCAATGACTTTAAACAATAGTCTTATCTTTTCAGGATCTTCCAGTGACCAATTGCTCTCAAATGCCAATCCCAAAGGAGTGGTGGTGTGCTCTGATCCAGAACGCCCAGATGCCATCAGGGGGTTCGGCTACAAGGAGTTAACCAAGTTGGCCCTGCCCAAAATCAATCACTTCACTGTGTATAGGAAGGAACTGTAGATGCTGGTTTACACCGAAGGTAGACACAAAATGCTGGAGGATGTTTCAGGTCGAGACACTTCTTCAGAGCCAGAGAGTAGCAGCGAGAAAGGGTGTTGCAGAACTCCCATCAGAGGAGAACCTCTTCGAGATAGGCATACCATGTGGAGATTTCGCAGTGGAAAAGACAAAAAGTGCTGGAAGGAACTGCAGATGCTGGTTTACACTAAAGATAGACACAAAATGTTGTGGTAACTCAGCAGGTCAGGAAGCATCTCTGGAGAACAGGAACAGATGTCATTTTGGGTCGAGACCCTTTTTCAGACACGAAGAAGGTCTGAAGTTGGTCTGAAGAAGGGTCTCGACCCAAAATGTCACCTATGCTTTTCTCCAGAGATGCTGCCTGACCCACTGAGTTACTCCAGCATGTTGTGTTCATCTATCACTTCACACTTCTCTGGATTGAATTCCACATGCCACCCAATCAATGGACAATCTAGTGCTGCCCTCCAGTGGCTGCAAACATACTTCTTCACTATCAGTAACACTGCCAATTTGTGATATTAACTGCA
Organism: Amblyraja radiata; assembly: GCF_010909765.2. Classification (NCBI taxonomy): domain Eukaryota; kingdom Metazoa; phylum Chordata; class Chondrichthyes; order Rajiformes; family Rajidae; genus Amblyraja; species Amblyraja radiata. Next base: position 64,488,494 of record NC_045963.1, on the reverse strand, counting down.
AGATTCATAAATGTTGTATTTTATGTTAAAATCAAAATAATAATTTCTAAAGCTCCCAAGAAGCAAGAGGCTGGGGAGAACCAATCCACAGAGCCTTCCATTTAAAAATTATCTCAGCATCCGTCATCCTGTTTCGCTCAAGCAGCTACTTCTCAACCCCACCCACTCTCTGCTGATCTTTTCCCCCTCATCATGCCTCCAATGCTTCTGCAATTATTTTTAATTTTGGTTCACTGTGTTTTGATCCCTCAACAAAGAGAAGTAGGTAATTCCTAACCAGGCCCATCGAGCTTCCCTCACCATTCAATATGATCATGGCTGATCTGCCCAGAACTCATCTCATCCTCTGTGCACAATCGACCTCGATCCTCCTGATCCCTCAAAAGGTTGTCTGCCTCCACCTTAAGTACTTTAAATGGTCTAGCTTCTACAACTCCCTGAGGCAGAGTTTAGTGTAGTTTAGAGATACAGAGCGGAAACAGTCCCTTCAGCCCACTGAGTCCGCACCGACCAGCGATCCCTGCACATTAACACTATCCTAAATAAACCAAGCCAATTAACCTACAAACCTGTTTGCCTTTGGAGTGTGGGAGGAAACCGAAGATCTCTGAGAAAACCCACACGGTAACAGGGAGAACGTACAAACTCTGTACAAACAGCACCCGCAGTCGTGATCAAACCCGGGTCTCTGGTGCTGCAAGCGCTGTAATGCAGCAACATTACCGCCGCCCAATTTCAGAAATCCACTACTCTCTGCAAAAATGTCTACACACCTTAGTGTTTTAAATGACCGGGCATTTATTGTAATATGTTCCCTCAGTTAAGATTCTCTCACAAGTGCAAACATCTGAGCATCTACCCCTCATTACGCCGGGATCACCAGCTGATGTTGGAATAAAAGAGACCGGAGATGACCGATACTGTACGTGGTAACTTTTAGTAGCGATCTGTATGATTGGTCAAACGGAGATTTGCCGTATGGGAGAAGCTTTAAGCTATCTCTGATGAAGAAATGGATAGAGATGGGGGAAGCAGGTGGAAAGAGGAAAATAAGGGCCCTGTGTCTATAACACAAAGCAGGTGATAGTGTTGTCAGTTATAGTTGTACTGCTGTATATATCTTTAAGATTAAAGGACACAATAACTCTTACGTCCCTCTGGAGCAACAGCAAGGGAACGCCCAACAGGGATGGTATCCAGTCCCGCACTGATACTTTTATAATCTCTAGAACGGACCCACTGCCGTTACTGGGAAGACAGGCTCTGTGCAAACTGGGAGCGGTCTTACACTGTACCGCAAATGGTATATTTATGGAACTACCTCAAATTCGGACCCATCAATTGCTCAATTTAATTAATAAGGAATACAAGGTCAAAATGCGCCCATCCCATACTGTTGGCAATTGAGTAGCAATCCGTACAGTCAATTGGTCAGTCGACTTCATTGTGCTCTGCAAAGAGTGCAGGATCCAAAAGGCCAGTATTTACAGTATCTTGTCGAAACCAGTCGAGAGCATAAGCGAACACATTGCATGGCATAATATACACAAAAAGCTGGAGTAACTAAGTGGGGCAGGCAGCATCCGTGGAGAGAATGAATGGGTGATTTTTCAGGTCGAGACACTTCTTCAGGTGCGATGTTTCAGGTCAAGATCCTTCTTCAGATATATATACATACACTGAACCTTTTTATCTCATTTATTATGTTGTTTATAGTATACTATGTTTACATATTCTGTTGTGCTGATGAAATAAAGAATGTTGTTTTATCTGGGACATATGACAATAAAACACTCTTGACTCTTGACTATCCTGCACTGCAATAAACAATCTGGTTGATGGGCGTGCCAAGATATTCAGCCACGATTTCTCCTGAATTTCCCCAACACTTAGAGAATGTTTAAACTTTTCCTAGCACCCCAGTTACCTAAAGAAAGAGACCTGCCTTTTACAATCCATATTTTGAAACATGTTTCGAAATAACGGTGTTCCTCATTGCTTAAATACAACTGCAATAATGGTTAGAAAAAGGAACTTGCAATTCCATTTTAACTCTTGAACTTCTACAGATATACAGTTGAGAACATATTGACTGGTTGCATCAGGGTTCGGCCACTCAAACACCCAGGAGTGAAGAAGATTGTAAAAACTGGTGACCGCTGCCCAGTCCATCATGGGTTCTGACCTCCCTATCATCAAAGGAAGTTACAGGAATCACTGCCACAAAAGGCAATAGACCATAGACAATAGGTGCAGGTGTAGGCCATTCAGCCCTTCGAGCCAGCACCACCATTCAATGTGATCATGGCTGATCATCTCCAATCAGTACCCGGGTTCCTGCCTTCTCCCCGTATCCCCTGACTCCGCTATCTTTTAGAGCCCTATCTAGCTCTCTCTTGAAAGTATCCAGAGAACCGGCCTCCACCGACCTCTGAGGCAGAGAATTCCAGACTCACAACTCTCTGTGAGAAAAAGTGTTTCCTTTTCTCTGTTCTAAATTGCTTACCCCTTATTTTTAAACTGTGGACCCTGGTTCGTAAACTCATGGATATTTATGAATATTCTGCATATTCATTCCCAATTTGTAGTTTCATTTTCTTTTCATCTGAGCTCCACACTTCCACTCAGCACTGAAATGACCAACAATCCTTTTGGTAAAAGTACAAACACTGAATGTCAATGGATAAATCCTGTTCTATGTAAGTGTTTGTTGACTGTAACTGTGTTAAACTGAGCAGTATATCCTGAACAAAGCTAGTATTTTAGTAAAATTCATTTAGTATAGTCAATAGACAATAAACTAGAGACAATAGGTGCAGTACTAGGCTATTTGGCCCTTTGAGCCAGCACCGCCATTCACTGTGAACATGGCTGATCATTCACAATCCTGCCTTTTCCCCATATCCCTATCTTTAAGAGCTCTATCGAACTCTCTCTTGAAAGCATCCAGAGAATTGGACTCCACTGCCTTCTGAGGCAGATAATTCCACAGATTCGTAACTCTCTGGGTGAAAAGGTTTTTCCTCATCTCCGCTTTAAATGGCCTATCCCTTATTCTTAAAATATGGTCCCTGGTTCTGGGCTCCCCCAACATCGGGAACATGTTTCCTGCCTCCAGCGTGTCCAAACCCTTGATAATCTTATATGTTTCAATAAAATCCCCTCTAATCCTTCTAAACTCCACAGAGTATACAAGCCAAGCCGCTCCATTCGCTCAGCATATGACAGTCTCGCCATCCCGGGAATTAACCTTGTAAACCTACCCTACACTCCCTCAATAGCAAGAATGTCCTTCCTCAAATTAGGGGACCAAAACTGCACACAATACTCCTGGTGTGGTCTCACTAGGGCCTGTACAACTGCAAATAGGACCTATTTGCTCCTATATTCAACTCCTCTTGTTATAAAGGCCAACATGCCATTCGCTTTCTTCACTGCCTGCTGTATCTGCATGCTTACTTTCATTGACTAATAAACTAGGGAGCTTGTTGGTGTCTGTAAAAAGCTTTTAGCGGCACCAAATGTGACAAAAGGACCATAAAGACACAAGTGTGTTGGAAGGAACTGCAGATGCTGGTTTACACCAAAGATAGACATACAAAGCTGCAGTAACTCAGCAGGTCAGGCATCATCTTTGGAAAATTAGGTGACATTTTGGGTCGAGAACCATCTTCAGACCAAAGAAGGGTCTCGATCCGAAAAATCACCTATTCCTTTTCTCCTGAGATGCTGCTTGACCCGCTGAGTTATTCCAGCTTTTTGTGTCTATTGAGACACAAATGTTTGGCACTGCATAAAGATTTGCTGGAATTGTGGAAAGCATCCTAGCAAGATGCATCACAGCTTGGTTTGGCATTGTCTACCCAAGATTGCAAGAAATTGTGGAGTTGTGGATTACAGTTTAATACAATTCAGCCACCCTCTCCTATCGACTACAACTACACTTCATGCTGCCTTGGGAAGGCGCGTGTTGGCGGCGCGACTCACCCGTTGCAGCGGCCCCTACAGCCTGTCTGTCTTTTTAAATTTTTTTGTCTAGTTAAATGTAGTGTTGGTGTTTTTTAATAGTGTTTTTAAATGTGTATATGTGGGGGGCGGGGGGGGGGGGGGGGGGGAGGGGGAAACCGTTTAAAATCTCTTCCCTGTCCGGGAGACCCGACCTTTTCCTGTCGGGTCTCCGTTGTCGTTGGCGCCTAGCACCGTGAAGCGGCCTCCAACCTGAATGACCCGGGGGCTCGGGAGACTGCGGAGCTGCAGACTACTCACCATCATGGGGCTGGCCGGCCTCGGAGCGTGGGGAGCGGTGGTGACTCGCTGCTGCAACTCAACTCCTGGGGCTCAGAGGCTCCAGCAACGCAGCCGCAGGTCCGGTGGACTGGGACATCGGGAGCTCGCGGGTCCGGGTGGAGAGAGAGACCGCTTCCCGGAGCTCCCGCAACGTGACTTCTCCAGCCCGTGTCGCGGGGTTGGAACGACCCGGAGCGGGGCCGTACATCGCCCCGCGCGGCTTCATGGCCGTGGGACATTACAGCGCCCGCCGGGGGCTCCAACATTGTGACTTTAAACCGGGAGCGGGGCCGTAAATCGCCCGGCCTAAAATGGCCGTGGGACTTATCATCGCCCGCCTGGGGCTTGGACATCGGGAGAGACATGGAGAACAGGGGAGAGAAAAGACTTTGCCTTCCATCACAGTGGGTTCACTGTGATGGATGTTTGTGTGAATTAAATTGTGTGTATGTCTGTAGGAAATTGTCTTTGTTTGTATGGCTGTGGAAACGGAATTTCGTTTGAGCCTCACTGAGGCTCAAATGACAATAAATATTGTATTGTATAAGGCAGCTAACATAGTCAAGGATCTTTTTTACCCCAGCTATTCCCTCTTCTTCTCTCTCATTTCGGGCAGAAGATATAAAAGCTTGAAACTACATACCACCAGATTCAGGAAAAGCTCTTCCCCACTGTTATTAGACTTCTGAAGAGATCTCCCTTAAGCTGGGGTGTAGGCCCGATCTTCCAACTTATCTCATTGCCGATCTTAAGACTTTTTCTCTGTAACTTCAAGAACTAGAGGACATAGATTTAAGGTGAGGTGGGAAAGATTTAACAGGAACATGAGGGGCAATGTTTTTACACAAAGGGTGGTAGGTGTATGGAAGGAGCTGCCAGAGGAGGTAGCTGAGGCATTATCACAATGTTTCAAAAACATTTGGACAGGTACATGGATAGGATGTATAGAGGGATATGGGCCAAACAGAGGCAGGTGGGACTAGTTTAGACGGGGCATGTTGGTTGGCGTGGGTAAGTTGGTCGGTATGACTATAACTTTAATGCTATTATGCTACAACATTATATTCTGTGTGGTAATTTTCTCTTTACACTACCTGTTGTACTTGTGTATGACTGGAGTGTACTCATGGAAAGTGTGATTTGTCTGGAAACAAAGCTTTTCACTATATCTCAGCACACATGACAATACTAAACCTACACCGACTTGCCTTGGTCGTAGTGTTGAGTATGAAAGTTGACAAGTCATGTTGCAGCTTTATAAAGCCAGTTAGGCCTCATTTAGTATTGTGTGTGCTTCAGGTCGCTCCATTACAGGAGGCTTTGGTGAGGGAGCAGAAAAGGTTCACCTGGATCTGTCTGTGTATCAGCTATAAGGAGAGGTTGGACATCATGTTTGGTTTTCTCTGGGGCATTGGGGGCTTAGGGGTGACCTGATAGTTTATAAAATGATGAGAGGCGTAGATAGAGTAGATGAACAGAGCTTTTCGAGAATGAAAACATCAAATATCAAATATGCGAAGTGGTGGTGCCTAACGGCAACGGCTTGGCTGCAGTCCGTCTGTCTTTTTAAATTTTTTTTGTCCCATTAGATGTATGTTTTTAGTTCTAATTTTTATTATTTTTTTAACTGTGTATATGTAGGGGGGGTGGGGTGGGGAGTGAAACCGTTTAATTTCTTCCCTGTACGGGGACCCGACTTTTTCACTGTCGGGTCTCCGGTGTTGTTGGGCTTAAAATCGTGGAGCCCGCAACTGCCTCCAACCTGAGGGCTCCAGTCGCGGACTCTGCGGACTCGCCATCGCGGAGCTGGCCGACTTCGGAGCGGGGACAGCTGTGGTGGCGCGTGACTGCAACCCGATTTCAGAGCTTCAGAGGCTCTGGCTGCAGGCCCGGTGGACAGGAACATCGGGAGCTCGCAGGTCCCTGGTGGGAGACTGCTTTTCGGAGCTCCCGCAATGGCAACTTCTCCCGCCGGAATCGCGGGGTTTAAATGACTCCGCGCAAGGCCTAACATTGCCCGGCGTGGCTTAAATGGCCGCGGGACTTACCATCGCCCGCCAGGGGCATTAAAATTGTGAGCCCCAGTCGCCTCGATGCTGTAGTTGGACTGCTAGACCGCGGGAGAAGAATAAAGACTGATTCCTGGGATGGCAGGACTTTCATATGAGGAAAGACTGGATAGACTCGGCTTGTACACGTTGCAATTTAGAAGACAGAGGGGATCTTATAGAAACTTACAAAATTCTTAAGGGGTTGGACAGGCTAGATGCAGGAAGATTATTCCCGATGTTGGGGAAGTCCAGAACTAGGGGTCACAGTTTAAGGATAAGAGGGAAGACTTTTAGGACCGAGATGAGGAAATCATTTTTTACACAGAGAGTGGTGAATCTGTGGAATTCTCTGCCACAGAAGGTAGTTGAGGCCAGTTCATTGGCTATATTTAAGAGGGAGTTAGATGTGGCCCTTGTGGCTAAAGGGATCAGGGGGTATGGAGAGAAGGCAGGTACAGGATACTGAGTTGGATGATCAGCCATGATCATATCAAATGGCGGTGCAGGCTCGAAGGGCCGAATGGCCTACTCCTGTACCTATTTTCTATGTTTCTATGTAAAGGGAAGATAAGTCCGTAGAAGGGTTTCGGCCCGAAATGTTGCCTATTTCCTTCACTCCATAGATGCTGCCGCACCCGCTGAGTTTCTCCAGCAATTTTGTCTACCAAAGGAAGAGATAAGACTTTTGCCTTCCATCACAGTGAGGAGCTGTTGGAGATTCACTGTGATGGATGTTTGTGTAAATTGTGTTAAGTGTGTGTTTTTTTTTTTGTAATGTCATAACTTAGGAATTTCATAGGAATGAAATGTTGTTCAAACTTGTCTGTTTGAATGACAATAAAAGACATTCTATTCTACAAAGCTTTAAGGGTGAGAGGGTGAAAATTTAAAGGAGCTTTACAAGGTCATTTTTTTACACAGAGTGGTTCTGCTGAAGTAAGTGGTGAAAGTAGATATGAGAGAATGTTTCAGAGGAATTCAGAAAGACATATCAACAGGCAGGGAATAGAGGGACACCTACAATGTGCAGGAATTGTGGTTTGTTTGGGATTAAGCAAAACCCTTGATGAGTTTAACTAGTGCACATGAGGGGAATTTAGAGTTCAAGAAGAGGACATGAGATAGCTTTGGCAGGTAAGTAAATGAGAATCCTAAGAGATTCTGTAAGTACAGTAAATGGAGAGCAAAAGAGTAAAGAGTGAGAGAATATGTCCATTTAAGGAGCAATGCAGTCATCTATGCTTGGATTCTTAAACGGTGTATGAGGTCCTAAATTAATATTTCTCATTGGTACTTACTGTGGAGGAAGTCGAGGAAGCTAAGGAGTTGTGGAATAAACACTGGAAGATCCAGTAAAGTAAGTCAGTTGTTTGAGGTCGGTCGTGAGTAAAGGCAACAGTGGCATGATATAGGGATACCTAAATAATTAATACGTATATATCAGCTAACAATGTCACAAAATAGCCTTTTGATAAAATGCATTGATGTTGATAGATCTAAATTATATGTTGACAGATTTTCCCTCAATAAATTCCATCTTCCACAGTCTGGCCACTCAATGACTCTGTTTGTGTCTTGGTAACTTGCACCACTGCCTAATTCAGTAGTGTCCGTGAACATGGCTGAACTTCATCAGGTCACTGTCTGATCTATTGACTCAGTTTCTCTCATTACTGTCGCAGTCTCACTGACAAATATTTTCAGAATATTGGGCTATTCATTCAGATCTGTAGCAGCTGATTCTGCTTTTATATATAACTCTGAATTCCCCCATCAGGTTAAAAGTGCAGGTCCCTAAGGATTGACACACCCTGCCAATTATGCAACCTCTCTGTCTCTTATTTTGCAAAGTTACCTCATATTTTGTGTCTTCACATATTCGGAACCTGATGAAATCATTCCAGTAAATTAAATGGAGGCAATATCGATAAAAGTTTCATCACCATTACTGATCATGAGGGGGAAGTTGCAGTCTTCACACCATATTACCGAGCTCTCTATCTCTTTCCCTGAAGCTTGTGAAAAAGACCATGACTGCTGACAAGTCTCACACTTCTGCTCTCTTTCTCTCTCCATCCTCCCAGAACAAGGATAGGGTTCCTCTTGTCCTCATAGAAACATAGAAACATAGAAAATAGGTGCAGGAGTAGGCCATTCGGCCCTTCGAGCCTGCACCGCCATTCAATATGATCATGGCTGATCATCCAACTCAGTATCCTGTACCTGCCTTCTCTCCATGATCCCTTTAGCCACAAGAGCCACATCTAACTCCCTCTTAAATATAGCCAATGAACTGGCCTCAACTACATTCTGTGGCAGAGAATTCCAGAGATTCGCCACTCTCTGTGTGAAAAATGTTTTTCTCATCTCGGTCCTAAAAGATTTCCCCCTTATCCTTAGACTGTGACCCCTTCTTCTGGACTTCCCCAACATCGGGAACAATCTTCCTGCATCTAGCCTGTCCAACCCCTTAAGAATTTTGTAAGTTTCTATAAGATTCCCCCTCAATCTTCTAAATTATAGCGAGTACAAGCCCTCCAGTCTTTCTTCATATGAAAGTCGTGACATCCCAGGAATCAGTCTGGTGAACCTTCTCTGCACTCCCTCTATGGCAAGAATGTCCTTCCTCAGATTAGGAGACCAAAACTGTACGCAATACTCCAGGTGTGGTCTCACCAAGACCCTGTACAACTGCAGTAGAACCTCCCTGTTCCTATACTGAAATCCTTTTGCTATGAATGCTAACACACCATTCGCTTTCTTCACTGCCTGCTGCACCTGCATTCCTACTTTCAATGACTGGTGTACCATGACACCCAGGTCCCCTTTTCCTAATCGGCCACCATTCAGATAATAGTCTACTTTCCTGTTTTTGCCACCAAAGTGGATAACCTCACATTTATCCACATTATACTGCATCTGCCATGCATTTGCCCACTCACCTAGCCTATCCAAGTCACCTTGCAGCCTCCTAGCATCCTCCTCACAGCGAACACTGCCCCTCAGCTTCGTGTCATCCGCAAACTTGGAGATGTTGCATTCAATTCCCTCGTCCAAATCATTAATATATATTGTAAATAGCTGGGGTCCCAGCACTGAGCCTTGCGGTACCCCACTAGTCACTGCCTGCCATTCTGAAAAGGATCTGTTTACTCCTACTCTTTGCTTCCTCTGCCAGCCAGTTCTCTATCCACATCAATACTGAACCCCCAATACCATGTGCTTTAAGTTTGTATACTAATCTCTTATGTGGGACCTTGTCAAAAAGGTCAGATATCACACATCCACTGGTTCTCATTAATCCACTCTACTAGTTACATCCTCGAAAAATTCTATAAGATTCGTCAGACATGATTTACCTTTCGTAAATCCATGCTGACTTTGTCCAATGATTTCACCACTTTCCAAATGTGCTGCTATCCCATCTTGAATTACTGACGCTAGCAGTTTCCCCACTACCGATGTTAGACTAACTGGTCTGTAATTCCCAGTTTTCTCTCTCCCTCTTCATCTCCCATCCCTGTCAGCCCCATATTATTAATGAGCTTTCCCACGGAGCAATTATGATGAAGGACATTTGCTTAGAAAAGCAAGGTGTAGAATCAGTCAGGGTTGAAGCTTAGAAGCAGCAAGTTCTGCAAGTGCCCTCCATTTCTGCCAGTCATCCAATTGTGACTGTCTTAGTTTTTTCTCTCTCCATTAGCACAGCCTGCCCAGCTATCAGCAACACATATATAGACAAGGAAGCACCATCTCTTCATCACCATCACCGTCGTACAATGGGATCTGGATGTCCTTGTTCATCAGTCTATGAAAGTAAGCATGCAGATATAGCAGGCATTGAAGAAAGCGAATGGCATGTAGGCCTTTATAACAAGAGGAGTCGTGTATAGGAGCAAAGAGGTCCTTCTGCAGTTGTACAGGGCCCTAGTGAGACCACACCTGGAGTATTGTGTGCAGTTTTGGTCCCCTAATTTGAGGAAGGACATTCTTGCTATTGAGGAAGGCAACGTTGGTTTACAAGGTTAATTCCCGGGATGGCGGGACTGTCATATGCTGAGAGAATGGAGCGGCTGGGCTTGTACACTCTTGAGTTTAGAAGGAGTGGGGATCTTATTGAAACATATAAAATTGTTAAGGGTTTGGACACGCTAGAGGCAGGAAACATGTTCTCGATTTTGGGAGAGTCTAGAACCAGGGGCCACAGTTTCTGCCTTCTCCTCATATCCCCTGATTCCGCTATCTTTAAGAGCCCTATCAAGCTCTCTCTTGAAAGTATCCAGAAAACCGGCCTCCACCGCCCTCAGAGGCAGAGAATTCCACACTCACAACTCTCTGTGAGAAAAAGTGTTTTCTCATCTAGATTCTAAATGACTTACCCCTTATTCTTAAACTGTGGCCCTGGTTCTGGTCTCCCCCAACATCGGGAACATGTTTCCTGCCTCTAGCGTGTCCAAACCCTCAACAATCTTATATTTCATAGATAGGATGAAAGCACACAGTCTTTTTTCCCAGGGGAGGGTAATCAAAAACAAGAGAACATAGGTTTAAAGTGAGAGGGGAATAATGTAATAGGAACTAGAAAAGCCTGTAGGTGGTGTTTTGTACATGGAACATGCTGACAGAGGAAGTGGTTGAGTCATGTGCAATTCAACATTTATAAGGCATTTGGACAAACACATATAGGAAAGGGTTTGAGGGATGTAAGCAAACATGGGCTAATGTGACTAGCTTAGATATGGCATCTTGGTCAGCACAGATGGGTTAGACTGATCCTAATTCTACATCACTCCATATCACCATCTATATTTCTCGTTTCCCATTCCCCTCACTCTCAATCTGAAGAAGGGTCTCGACCCGAAATGGCACCTATTCCTTTTCTTCAGAGATGCTGCCTGACCCATTGAGTTACTCCAGCTTTTTGTGTCTATCTTCGGTTTAAATCAGCATCTGCAGTTCCTTCCTACACGCCCTGTTTCCATGCTGTATGACTCTATGACTCTTTACGCTGTATGTTAAAATCTGTCAGTTTTTGTTGTGGAATACAGAATTTCTCTTCATGATCCGTCATTTCCATGATCTATTTGAAAATCTTGCCTGGGTTTGACTTTATTGAATCTGATGAATGTTAATCTGCCTGAAACTAACTCGGTTTCTCTCCCCACCCGCAGCTCTGAGCGGCTGAGTGTTCCTGGCTTTTGTGTTATTATCTTTCCTGCCTCTGCAGTCTTTTGCCTGTATCTCTTTATTGGGCCAAAATTCCTCCCTGGCCAATGTTCTCTCTCCTAATAGATTTATAAAATCTTATGTCATTAGATTTGATATTCTTCACACTGGATTTAATGCAAACATATACTTCAGGCTATTGTTCATTGACTGAGGCACAGCGTTCAACGCCATCATCCTGTCCAAACTCAGGGATCTGGGTCTCTGCTCCACCCTATTCAACTGGTTGCTTGACTTCCCCATTGGCGGACCTCAGTCAGCATGTATTGGCAACAATATCTCCGCCTCCTTGACCATCAGCACAGGGGCACCTCAAGACTGTGTGTTCAAACCCCTGCTCTACCCTCTGTATACCCGTGACTGTGTAGCCAGACGCAGCTCCAAAGCCATTTTTAAATTCTCCAATGATACCACCATCCTTGGATGCGTAATGGCCATTGCTGAGTCAGGGTACTGGAGGGAGATCGATAATTTAGTTGAGTGCTGCCAGAACAAGAATTTTGCACTCAGCATCAGCAAGAAAAAGGAACAGGTTATTGACTTCAGGAATAGAAAGCCAAGGAACTGTGCACCTGTCCATGTTGGTGGAATGGCAATGGAGAAAGAGTTAAAGGCTTCATGTTCCTGGGCTTTCACATCTCTGAGTGTCCTGAGCCCAGCACACTGGTGCAATCACAAAGAAAGCTCACCAATGCTTCTACTTCCTCAGAGGTTTGAGGAGATTTGGCACGTTGCCCAATACTCTATCAAACCTCCACAATTGTACAGTGTACAGGTTACTAGCTAGTTGGATGATGGCCTCATTTGAAAATTTGAATGCTCAGGAATTAAGGAGGCAGCAAAAAGCAGTGGGCGTTGCCCAGTCCATCATCGATACTGACCTCCACATCATCAAAGGGAACTACCGGAAGCGCTGCCTCAAGAAGACAGCTAATATGTTCAAGACACACACCATCCAGCCCACACTCTCTTCTCACTGCTATCATCGGGAAGCAGGTGCTGGAGCCCGAGAACTGTTATCTCTAGGTTCAAGAACAGCTTTTTCCAATCAACCAACAGGTTTTTGAATTAATTTGTACACTCTAACCACAACCCTATCTCACCACTGAACAGACTTTGCACGACTGTGGTCACTTTACATACTTTGATAATGCTTTATCATCATCTAGTTTAGTTAGATAAGTTATGGCACACTTGTTGTTGCTGTTCTGAGTAATTTTTATTATAGAGATACAGCGTGGAATCAACCCCTTTGGCCCACTGAGTACGCGCCAACCAGTGATCACCCCGTACACACTAGAGACAATTTACAATTTTACCAAATCCAATTAATGTACAAATGTGTATGTTTTTGGGGTGTAGGAAGAAACCAAAGCACTCGGAGAAATCCCACATGGTCACACAGAGAACGTACAAACTTTGTACAGATTAATGTGCCTAAAGCTAGTAAGTAAGAATTTAATTGCTCCAGTCCACTTCCGCCGCATATGAAAAATAAATACTCTTCTCGTTATTATATCCCCTTCACACATCTCATTACTTTTCATCCCTCCATTACATCTGGCTGTTTAATCTCCACTCTTTCGTGCATTTGTATCATGCATTTCATTTAGATATGGGTTGCAAATGTACAGGTGTTTCCTATCTTCTGACATTTCAGCCGAATAATTTGCTCAGAGGTTAATCAGAACAGTCTCAGATGACTTCTAAACCTTGATTACCAAAGCAGTGAAACAAATTGATATCCATGCTTGGTAGCAACTCCAGAGCAGTACACTTCAGTGTCCTTCTCACAGAGAACCAAGAACACAAAACATCTCAATTTTAAACAGAAATATTCAACTGTAAATTAGTAGATACACATCACTGCAATATGTAAATTGAACTTGAAAGCAGATGAAACTAACCCAGACTGGGCGACCCATCCTGGGACTGTACTTACCCACTGCACAGAGGAACAGAGTCAAGGTGGAGAATATCAGTGCAAACATGTTGTTAAACTTGGTTTGCAAGGATTAGACTTCTGTTCATTCTGACCCGATGTTCCCGTTGCTGTTTTAGAAGTGACTGTGTCCTCTTCAACTTCCCCACAAGATTGTTTCATCACAAATGTGTGGAGTGTAAAGAGGAAGTCATGGGGAAAGTGGGCAGTGGAAACCACTGAAAATTTACTCTCAAACTGTAGGCAGATCACCAGAGTAGTTTTCACCATTCTCTCTGGATGCATCAACGATGGTCACAGATGCAAGTTTTAGATGTTCTGAGGGTCAATCCTTATAGGCACTCCTGATGTTCATACACATTTTTCAGATTCAAATGTTGGAACAAAACCAAATCCTCTGATTAATTTTCACCTTTTATTAGGAAAATTGGGAAGAGCAAGTGACTGAAGTGTAAGTTGGTGAGCCTTTTGGGACCAGAGACCACAGGTGTATTAGCTTTAAAATAGTTAATGATAACAACAGGGTTGGTTCACTAGTTACAATTCTGAATTGGGGCAAGTTGACCTTTGGTATCAGATTGGAACTTGCTAAAGTTGCTTAGCATAGGCTTTTACAAGTGTGATGAAAAGTGTTCAGGGTTTGCCTATTCCTGTTGGAGTGAAAGGCAAAGCAGGTGGGAGTTAGGAAGCTTGGACGAGGAGAGAAATTGAGGCTGTCAGGAAGAAGGAGGAGGCAAGGGCCAGGTATAGGCAGCAAAGATTGTGCATCCCTCGTGTGGTTTTGAGAACTGAGGAGCAGGATTAAGAAGGAAATCAGGAGGGAAATAAGGGGACAGGAGATACATCTGGCAGATAATATTAAAGAAAATTGAGTTTAAAGGTTTGAAATAACAAGGCATTGCAGTTGCTAATTTATACCAAAGATAGACACAAAATACTGGAGTAACTCAGTAGGTTAGGAAGTGTCTGGAAAAAATGGATAAGTGACGTTTCAGATCGGGACCCTTCTTCAGACTGTTTGCAGGGGGGAGGCTGAAAAAAAGTAGAAGAGGGGGCTGGACAATTCACAGCCGGTAACAGATGACCTCAGGTGAGTGGGTTCCTGATAGGCAGGTTGTTGGATAAAGGCGAGAGATAGAGGCAGGTGTGAACCCAAAAGGGAAACATGGTTGCAAACAGTTGAAGGACTTTGTCGTAAGGGGGGACGGAGTGGGAAGTGAGGGGAGGGGAGCGTGTTAAGAGGGTGGGGGGAGAGAAAGGGGACAGGGAAAGAAAGTGTTTGTGAAGTTACCTGAAGTTAGAAGTTAAAGATTTGAAAATTCAGTTGTTGAAAATTTTGAAGAAGTAACCAAAATGGTTTTTGAGTGCAAAGGCATAATTGTTGGAGTTAGATCAGCATTTTGTGTATTTCCTTGGTAAACCAGCATCTGCAGTTCCCGGTTTCTACATAGACCTTGCCCATATGAACTTCAGCATAGGATTTAATTAGGTTCTTCATGGTAAACTGCTCTGGAAATTTAGAATATATGGGATCCAGGAAACGTTAATGAACTGGATAAAAAATTGGCTTCATGGAAGGCAGCAGAGGGTGATGGTGATGGGTTGTTTATCGGAAGTCTATGACTTGTGGTGTGTTCCAGGGATCGGTGCTGTGCCCATTGCTGTGCAGTTTATATCAGCAATTTGGCTGAGAATGTAGAAGGCATGATTAGTAAGTTTGCAGTGACACTAAAATGGCTGATTTCATAGATAGTGAATATAATGAATTTGTTACAGTAAGAATATTGTTAAGCGAGAAAGTGTGCAGGGGAGATGTATAAGCATGTTGTCACAACTTGAAGGCCCTAACTATAACAAGAGGTTGGCTGGCCAGGACTTTATTCCTTGGAGCCCAGGAGGTCGAGGGATTATTTTATAGAGATGTATAGGATCATGAAGGGGATAGGTAGTGTGAATGCACAGTGTCTTTTACCCAGAGTAGGGGAATCAAGAACCATAGGCGAGAGAGGAAAGATTCAATAGAAAACTGAGGGGCAACTTTTTCAAACAGAGGATGGTGGATATATGGAACGATCTGACAGAAAAGGTAGTTAAGGCAAGTACAATAACTGCATTTAAAATACATTTGGACAGATACATTGATAGGAATGTTTTAGAGAGATCTAGGGTAAGCCTGGGCCAATGGAAATAGTGCAGATGGGACATCTTGTGGTCAACTTGGTAAATTTAGACTGAAGGACCTGTTTCCGTGCTGTGTAACACTATGACTTAAGTCCAAAAATACATTAAAGGAAAGAGGGTAACTAGTGAGAGAATAGTTTTCATCAGAATTTTATAAAAGTCCCATTAGATTGCCCCTCAGCCTCAGATGCTCTATAGAAAACAGTCCACATTTATGCAACCTCTCCAGATAACTAATGCCCAGTCAGCATTCTGGTAAACCTCTTCTACAACGTCTTCAAAACCACCACATCATTCCTGTAATGTGGTGGCCAGAACTGCACAAACAACTCTGCCCAACCACAGTTTCATGCAGCTGCAACATGACTTGCCAGCTTTTACACTCAATGTCCTGGTCAATGACACCAAGTATATGGTAGACCTTCTTTACCAGGAGTCAAGAAACCAGAAATGAACTGCAACAGTAAAACCTTTACTTGCTGCAGCTTCCGACACACAGCTACAACAAGAAATAAATGCACTATCAATTATGTTATTCTACATAAATGGGGCTATGGCTGTGCAAAAACCCACCAAATTACATGGGGCAATCATAATAGTCCATAGTGAGGTGCTGAAGTCGGGTTGTACAGGGTGGTTCAAGAACTTGATGGTTGATGGGAAGAAGCTGTTCTGGCAGAAGGTAGGGGGCGCTGCACTGGCAGCGCCTGTCGGCAGCGTGTTCGTCTTTTTTCAACTTTTTTAATTTTTTTAGTATGTTTAAAAGTGTGTTTTTAATGTTTCTTTGTGTGTTATGTGTGGGGGGTGGTGTGGGGGGGTAAGGGGGAAACCGTTTCGGCCGCCTCTTCCATGGAGAGGCGACTTTTTCAGGCCGCCTCCCCCGTGGCCTAACAGCATGGATCGGCGCCGACTTTCCCGGAGACGCGCCCGGAGCTTCAACGGCGGGCACAGCGTGGACTCTCGGCGCGGAGCGGGTGAGACCTCGCTGGAGGGGAGCGCTCCGTTACGCTGGCCCGCGGCAGCCGGCAGCCTGAAGCAGCGGTCTGCAGAACTCCAGCTGGTGCGGCGTCTACAGTCCGGGATCTCACGTTGGGGACCCGGGGGAAGAAGCTTCCACCGCCGGCCCGCGGCCGTCTTCTACCGCGGGTGCGGTATGGACTTAACATCACCCCAGGAGGGGAGCTTCGACCGCCGGCCCTGCAGACTGTTGTGCTTCCGGCTGCGGCACGGCAGGTACTTTAAAACTTTGACCGCCGGCCTGCGGCCTACACCAGCCTGAAGCCGCGGTCTCTGGTTGGGAAGAGCCGATCCTGGACTCACCTTGACTTTGACTTTGTCCCTTACCATCTGGACGCCCGCAGCAACGGCTGTGGAGGGTGGTGGTCCCGAGCACAGGGGAAAATGGAGGAGGACTGGCCAAGCTCTGTGCCTTCCACCACAGTGATGAATGCTGTGGTGGATGTTTGTGTAAAATTTTAATGTGGTTGTGTTCTTTATTGTTGTACCGCTGCTGGCAACCCAAATACCACCGACCTTGGTTGTGTGGCAATAAAATTATTTCTATTCTATTCTATTCTATTCAACTTGGAGGGAACAGCCTTCAGGCTCCTGTACCTTCTTCCTGATGGTACAGGGAGATGAGAGTATGGCCAAGGTGATGTGGGTCTGTTTAAAGGTTGTTTTCTTGGCACCATTTGGTCAGTTGATCGATCTCCCTCCAATACTCTGAGTCATCATCATCCATAATTGGTTCAACTACAGTGGCAGATTTGAAGATGGAATTGGAACTGTGTCCGGCCACACATTAATGGGTACAGAGTACGGGGCTGAGCTCCCAGCCTTGAGGTGCTCCTGTGCTGATGGTGATCAAGCTGAAAGTTTTGCTGTGAGGTGGAGGAAATGCATTACTGATTAGGGAGAAGTTCACAGTGGCACTTGGAGAGGACATACTAGAGGATTTTACTTCGGAGTCACGTGAGTGACTACGTGAAGAAGCCCGCCAGGACGCATGCGTGTCATTGCGCTACACGCATTGCAACTCGTCATTGTTGGGAGGAAGGACGTTCCTCCCAAACGGCAGAGTTTCGAACCTGCAACAGAAAGGTAAGGGAACGTCGTTATTTACTTACCTTTTCCTACAGGAAGGCTGTTGAAAGCTGGCAAGGGAGGAATCTGCAACAGCAGGTAGCCAGCAAACGGCCACTAGCACGACAGTCCCTTAGCGGGAGTTCGTGCGACTTCAGCTGGGGGGGAAAAGAACGCCGACAGGAGTACCCTGGAGCCGTCAGCCCGACATCTCGGCAACAGCCCAAGGACCTACGCTACGGGGTCCGTGGGGCTGCGGGAGGAAGGACGTTCCTCCCAAACGGCAGGCTGAGAACCAGCACAGGTAAGAGAATTCTCCTTACCTTTTCTTTACAGGCGTCGCTGCCGTTTACTGAACAGCAGCAGGCAGCAACTAATGTCGGCACCAGCATCTCCCATAAGGGAGCAAGTGCCAAAACTTCACCCCAAACGGGTAGAGGATCAGAGCCAACAACCCACAGAGACAGTGGGTTGTATTTATGTTCTGTCCCCTTTTTTAAAACAAGGGGACATAGGAGAATAGAAGGCATGCTAACTCCTGTTATGGGAACAGCTGTGTCCAACTTTCTCCCGACTCGCTCCCACACCGGTCAGGGCGGGAGAGGGAGCAAAACTAATGTTTTTCCCCGCATGGGTCTTTACAGAAGGGGAAGCTGGACAAAGGAGTGTCCACAAGTGCTACTAGTGAAGCTGGCTGGGGAAGACAGCGGAATCGCAGGCAGCCAGCAGCAGCTGTAGGCACGTTTTATCTCCCGCTTTAGGAAGAGCAGTGCCGACTTTTGGTTTCCACTCCGGCCAGAACACCACGGCCGGGCAGGAGACCATTCATATTTACTTCAAGTTGACTTTTGACAGTCAAGTAAGGCAGCAGACGGGGTGGAACGACGTTCACCCGTAGCTACGATTTAACTTGGACCTGCAGGTAAGAGTTGCAGTCTTTTTGTATTTCCTTGCTAATTGCAGGTGCAGAAACAACGGGCTGCGATAAAGCTGGTGGGCTAGATGAAATCAGCTGTGCCAGATGTCCCCCACACGGGCCATATCCACTCCACGGAAGAACAGTAAGGACAAAGCTCGAAACGGAGGACCGTGGAGCAGCGGGCAACCAGCAGCAGCCAGCGGCACTTGGATCACCCATAGTGGGATCAGCTGTGCTCAATGTCGCCTCCGCACCAGCCAGGTCCATGCGGCTAGGCGGGAAGGCTAGACACAAAACAAACAAGGTCGTGGACTCAGAGGAGTCCGACTGAATAACCGCAGGCGGCCAGCGCCCGAGAGCGCTGGAACGGAAGAAGCGGTGTATGGAGCTTTGCTCCAATATGACAGACTCCGGGAGATGGAGTCGGGTCACTGTGGGCCCTATGATAAACCCACAGCAGTACCTCTTTGAGGGCTGCACAATACTTCTACCTCGACAGAGGGGAGCACTGCGGGTCAGTTCTGGACTGACCTGGAAGAGGGGTCCGCAGAAGAAAAGATAAGCTCGAAGGACCGGTATCCAAAACATGAGTCTTTTAAAGGCCATGACCCAGGCCGGCCTTCCTGGAAGATGCAGACCCCCATCGCCGAACAAAACCGAAAAATCCAGACTCCAGCGCTACCACAGCAGCGAAGAACCTACAAGAGGTAAACCTGCCACTAGAAACTGTGGAGGTAGGTGGGTCTGGTTCCCTACAATATACAATGGGAACGGAGATTGGGTAGAGTTTACACTTTTTTCTGAATGCATGGAGCATGATTAAGCAGTATCCAGGGATATACAACAGAGTTTACACACTAGTACAGCCCTCCAGTTCAATATATACTGAACCAAATGTTCATGCTTTTGATAAGGGAATCAAAAGCGCAAGCTGAACTGAAGCGGGGTTTCACATGATAATGTAATTGAGAAACTCAACACGAACTATTAGAATTCGTGTCCTATATATTTATCAAAGACAAAATAGATACCTTTGTTACTGCTTAACAATATAGCCCAAAGGTTGCTTCAATGGACAGCATCGATTTAAAAGATGCTTACCATTCAGTGCCTATACGAGGTGACCACAGATGTTACTTAAAAATTCTACTGGATGGAACAACTCTGACAGTATTAAGCACTGCCAAATGGGCATCATCAGCCCAGGCTGTACATGGCATATTTAAATGACATACTCATTATGGGCAAAACTTTGGAATTGGCCAAACTGTAACAGCCACAAAAAAGTTATTTGGAAAACTGAGATTTATTTTCATCCAGTTAAATCTAAACTAACGTCTTCCACTACTATGGACTACCTGGGGTTTCACCTTTGACTCAGTTCACATGTCGGTGACTCTGCCTAAGGGAAAGGCGAGAGATTTAATAGAGGTTGCAATAACCTCACTGACATCAGCAAACCATCCATCAGATTGGTAGCAAAGCAATTGGCATAATAATGGCTGCTTTTTTTCCAGCCACAATTTTGGACCTCACTACCAAAACAAACAGAGAGCAAAATACAAGCACTAAATTATGCAGATCACTTTGACAGATCTGTGAAAACTACCAATCAAGCTAAAATGGAACTAAAATGGTGGATAGACAACATCTGGCCTTGTTCCTATCCAAGCATTGTCAGTAACCTTTCCAAGGTACTACAATCTGATACCAGTGCACTTGGGTGGGGAGCCACCAATACCAATACCACCGTGGTAGCATACAATAACCACAGGGTGGAAACAAATCGACATCATGTGACAACCTGGCTATACAAATTGGCAATGGTGTATCCAGAGAGATATTTGGATATCAGCCACTTACCTACCAGGAAGACTAAATTCAGTGGCAAATACCAGGTCACGCAAATTATGGAAAACACCAAATGGATGTTGAATAAAATAGTATTTGCTGATATCACAGCAAAACATGGAACTCCAGATGTCGATTAATCCGCGTCCAGACTTAACCACCAGTTATCAAGTAATGTTACGCGGGAACCAGACCCTGAGGCAGCGGCGACAGATGTATTTTTCGCTCCATTAAGGGGAATTGTTTATTTACGCATTTTTCCCTCCTTTTTCCTGCCTCATCAGTCAGGTATTAAGGAAATACAACAAGACTCTGCATCTGGTATTAATAGTACCCGATTGGCCTACAACCATGGTTCCCAGTGGTATCGAACGTGGAATCAGAGACATGAACATCCAATCTGTTCTGGAATATCTGGCAGGCCTGCAATATGATGAGGGGCTCAGTTACAGTGCCATCAACTGCGCCAAAAGTGCCCTATCGACTTACCGATGGCAGGGGACAGAGCATTACACTGTTGAGACTCACCCACTGGTACAAAACTTATGAGGGGAATTTTTAATACTATCCCCAAGAACCAGATACTCCCAAATATGGGATGTAAGAATAATCCTGAAGATGCTCAGGAATTGGTCTCCAGCAACAGTTCTGTCCCTAACCAGACTGACATTAACAGTCATACTAAAGGTATTGGTCAGGGCACGAAGGATACAGTCACCACAAACACTAGACTGGACAACATAATTTCTCAACAGATAAAATTAAGTTTCATATCTTTGAGATAATAGCAGAACAGAAAAAGGGATCAGCAGGACTCAATATATAATTAGGTCATACCCAACAGATGACCGTCTGTATATATTAAGACATCTGTCGTTATACATGAAGAAAACGAATATCCTAAGAGGCTATGAAAAGGCACATTTTGGTCAGCCACTAGCAACCACACCAAGAGTGACGGTCCAGACCATCTCAAGATGGCTGAAACAGTTGCTAACACAGGCTGGGGTGGATACTAAAATGTTTTAAAATCTTTTCCACCAGGGCTGCAGCTACATCGGCAGCATACAGTTGGATGTACCAATGGACCAAATCCTCAAGGCAGCAGGATGGTCTGGAGGGGAAATATTCCAATTATTTTGTAATAAACCAGTAATGAAACCTGGAACGTTTGCAGAAACAATTTAAGTTCTGTAAATTAAATTAAACCCATAAAAGGGGTTATAAACTTGTGTTAAACATTTTATGATTTCAAAGTCGAATTCATGTCCAAATTATGTTAACACAATTCCTCCCACAGTCAAGACAGACGTGATGCATGGACTCGTTCCACGGCATGAAATCACAGAGCTTTAAAATCTTCACGTAGTCACTCACGTGACTCCGAAGTAAAATAGTAAGATGAAACGAGAACTTACCAGTTTGAAGGTTGATCTGTATTTTATGAGGAGTTACGATGAGGGATTACGTGCCCTCCGCTCCCACCCTGATCATATACTTAACTGGTACCTGTTCTCTAATCATACTATGTTTAGTCATTACAGTTATCTGTGATCTCACACCGCTGCTTTGAAGAATGACACGCATGCGTCCTGGCGGGCTTCTTCACGTAATCCCTCATCGTAACTCCTCATAATATACAGATCAAACTTCAAACTGGTAAGTTCTCGTTTAATCTTACTATTAATCCACTGTGGGTAGTTTATTCACAGCGGGTAGAGTTCACAATAAACAAAGGCACGATCATGCTGAAGGGATGATACAATGGGCCATCCAAAAACCAGCAGGAAATAGAAGAAAAAATATATAAACTGATTACAGGAAACTATAAAACTATCAGGGTTGTCAAAATGAGCGATTTTTAACATCCCCAATATGAACTCAGACTTCCTTTGTGCTAGAGGCATAGTTAGGGCAGGGTTTGTTGGATTCAATCCGAAAAGCTTTCTTGAACAGTGTGTGGGTAGTCAAATTCGAAAAGTGACCATACTGGAAACGTGCTGGTATTTGGTCCTAGTCATGCGACTGACATTTATTGCCATCCAATGTACCCAACCTTGACAACCATGTCCCTCCTCCTGACTGGAACATGCCGGTTTTGAACTCTTGATCATTTGGTCTTTAATAGCCCCCCGCATGTCAGATGAACTTACCCAATAACAATAGAGTCCCGGGGAGCCACACAGGCCTGATCCACCCGCCGAACAACACGCATCCCGGTAGGCCCGACTCGCCCAGTGGCCTGACTTGCACATGCCTCCCAGGGGACTGCATAGAACCCGGGCAGCAAAGCCTGTCTGGGTCAAAGGATCCTGGGCAGCGGCAGCGAGAGCCTGGACATAGGCGGCGGTGGGGCCTCGGTGGCGGTGTGAGCCTCGGCAGCAACAGGAGCCTTGGCGGTGGTGGCGCCTCATGATCGGCCCGCGATCAGCGGTCGATGAACCTGCAGCAGGGAGGGGAAGACAATGGAGGACCTGGCGCGGGGGGACTGCCATGAAGAACAATTCGGTCCCAGCGTGGGGGGACCGGCGTGGGGGACCGCCGTGAGGGACGGTGGGAGATCAAAGGGGGACCTGGTGTGGCTGAGGGGGGGAAATCTAGTTTTAGAATCCTCTGCCCAGGAGATAAACTTGTGTTTGTTTATTTGTTTGTTTGTTCATTCCGGTTAAGCCACTGTGCACATGGCAGCCAGCCAACAGTCACTTGTCAATTTTTACACTTTTATTTTAATTTAATTTTAATTTCAAGTTTTCGTGTACCTGTTGTGTGTTGTGACTGTTGGTAGACCAATTCCCCTCTGGGTATGAATAAAGTTCTATCGTATCGTATCATACAGTGTGGAAACAAGCGCTTCGGCCCAACGTGCCCACACCAAACAACATGCCCAATCTACACTGCAGTCCATCTGACTGCAGTCAAGAGTGTTTTATTCCCTCACTTACCAGGTAGAACAATGAAATCCTTACTTGCAGCAGCACAACAGAATTTGTAAACATAGTCCTCTGTAAAGAATGTGATAAACGAGAAAACAAAACGGTGTATATTTATATATGAATATATAACTATATAAATATATATATATATATATGTGTGTGTGTGTGTGTGTGTGTAATATATCTCAGAGGCCCGAGAGTGGTCGCAGAGGGAGGAGCAACACCCGAGCGGTAGGGATAAAACCTGAGCGCGGGGCTTGTTTCTTACATAGGCCCGAGAGCCGTTGGAGCGGTCGCAGAGGGAGGTTTAAACCCAAATCTGCAACGTTCCAACGTCCCTTCGCATTTCAAAACAAGTGGGCTTGAGGAAGCCGCTGATTAGTGGAAGCAGACAAGAGGGAGCAACTGATTGGGAGTCAGATCCCTGCTGATTGTATTGTAGCAGTTTGTATTGTACATTGTATTGTATTGTACTTTGTATTGTATCCTAGGTAAGAGGGGAGTATGAGTGCCAGGGCAGTTTACTGTTCTGGATATCAGATGTGGGAGGTCAAGGAATCTGATAGCCTTCCAGACGTCCACATCTGCGCCAGGTGCGTCGAGATGGGGCTCTTAAGGGACCATATTAGGAGCCTGGAGCAGCAGCTCGATGACCTCCGTCTGGTCATCGTTCCATATGGGCGGCGCGACTCACGTCGCAGTGGCCTCTGCAGTCCGTCTGTCTTTTTATTAGTTTTTGTCTTGTTTCAATGTAGTTTTTATTTTTTTTGACGTGGTATGTGTGTGTGTGGGGCGGGGGGGGGGGGGGGATACTTTTAAAATCTTTCCCCTGCACGGAGAACCCAACCTTTTCCTTGTCGGGTCTCCGTTGTCGTTGGGGCTGAGCACCGTGGAGCGGCCTCCAGCAGGAACGACCTAGGGCTCCAGTCGCGGAGCTGCGGACCTACTCACCATCGTAGAGCTGGCCGAGTTCGGAGCGGGAGGAGCGGTGGTGGCGCGCTGCTGCGACCCGACCCAGGAGATTCGGAAGCTTACCGCAGGTCTGGTGGACAGTAATACCGGGAGCCCGCGGGTCCCTGCTGGGGGACCGCTTTTCGGGGCTTCCGCAACGGCGACTTCTCCCGCCCAAGTTGCAGGGTTGAAGAATACCTGGAGCGGGGCCTTACATCACCGCCCTGCGCAATAAAATTGTATTGTATTGTATTGGTCAGGGAGAGTGAGGAAGTCATTGAGAGGAGTTACAGAGAGGTGGTCACTTCAAGACCACAGGAGGCAGGCAAGTGGGTCACGGTTAGGAGGGGCAAGGGGCACAGGCAGGGACTAGAGAGTACCCCGGTGGCTGTACACCTTGACAATAAGTACTCCTGTTTGAATACTGTTGGGGGGACAGCCTACCTGGGGGTAGCGACAGCGGCCGGGCCTCTGGAACAGAGACCGGTCCTGTTGCTCAGAAGGGTAAGGAAAAGAAGAGGAGGGCATTAGTAATTGGGGACTCTATAGTTTGGGGGTCAGACAGGCGATTCTGTGGACGCAGTCAGGAGACACGGATGGTAGTTTGCCTCCCTGGTGCCAGTGTCTGGGATGTGTCTGAACGTGTCCAAGATATCCTGAAAGGGGAGGGAGAGGAGCCCGAGGTCGTGGTACATATAGGTACCAATGACATAGGTAGAAAAAGAGAAGAGGTCCTGAAAGGAGAATTTAGGTAGTTAGGAGGAGAGTTAAAGAGAAGGACCGCAAAGGTAACAATCTCGGGATTACTGCCTGTGCCACGCGACAGTGAGAGTAGGAATGGAGTGAGGTGGAGGATAAATGCATGGCTGAAGGACTGGTGCAGAGGGCAGGGATTCAAGTTTCTGGATCATTGGGACCTCTTTTGTGAAAGGTGCGACCTGTACATAAAGGATGGGTTGCACTTGAACCCGAGGGGTGATTTGCAAAGGCTGACTTTAAACTAGAACGGTTGGGAGGAGGGAGTCAACTAGAGAAAGCTAGTAGACAGTGTGTGAGGCAGGAGGCAGAGAAAGGAAGCACTCAGACCCAACATATAGTGGGGAAAGAAGAAAACAATAATAAACAGAGAATAAGAGGTGGTGGGGTTCTTAAATGTGTGAGCAGAGAGACAGAGGGGTGTAAAATGGGGGTAAAAGCAATAGCAAGAGGAAAAGCAAGATGAAAAGTAAAAGTAGCAGGCAGACAAATCCAGGGCAAAAATCAACAAGGGCAACTTTTCAACATAATTGAGTAAGGGGTAAGAGCATATTAAAAATAAACCTGAAGGCTTTGTGTCTCAATGCAAGGAGCATTCGTAATAAGGTAGATGAGTTGAATGTGCAGATAGCTATTAATGATTATGATATAGTTGGGATCATGGCGACATGGCTCCAGGGTGACCAAGGCTGGGAGCTGAACATCCAGGGATATACAATATTCAGGAGGGATAGACAGAAAGGAAAAGGAGGTGGGTAGCGTTGCTGGTTAGAGAGGAGATTAACGCAATGGAAAGGAAAGACATTAGCTTGGAGGATGTGGAATCGATATGGGTAGAGCTGCGAAACACTAAGGGGCAGAAAACGCTAGTGGGTGTTGTGTACAGGCCACCTAACAGTAGTAGTGAAGTTGGGGATGGCATCAAACAGGAAATTAGAAATGCGTGCAACAAAGGTAAAACAGTTATAAAGGGTGACTTCAATCTACATATAGATTGGGTGAATCAAATTGGCAGGGGTGCTGAGGAAGAGGATTTCTTGGAATGTATGCGGGATAGTTTTCTAAACCAACATGTAGAGGAACCAACGAGAGCAGGCTATTCTAGACTGGGTATTGAGTAATGAGGAAGGGATATTTAGCAGTCTTGTTGTGCGTGGCCCCTTGGGCAAGAGTGACCATAATATGGTTGAGTTCTTCATTAGGATGGAGAGTGACATGGGTAGAAACAAGGGTTCTGAACATAAAGAAAGGTAACTTTGAGAGTATGAGACGTGAATTGGCCAAGATTGAGTGGCGATTAATTCTTAAAGGGTTGATGGTGGATATGCAATGGAAGGCATTTAAAGACTGCATGGATGAACTACAAAAATTGTTCATCCCTGTTCGGCAAAATAATAAATCAGGGAAGGTAGTGCATCTGTGGATAACAAGGGAAATCAGGGATAGTATAAAAGCAAAAGATGATGCGTACAAATTAGCCAGAAAAAGCAGCCTACCAGAGGACTGGGAGAAATTCAGAGACCAGCAGAAGAGGGCAAAGGGCTTAATTAGGAAAGGGAAAATAGATTATGAAAGAAAACTGGTAGGGAACATTAAAACTGACTGCAAAAGTTTGTATAGATATGTGAAGAGAAAGAGATTAGTTAAAACGAATGTAGGTTCAGCACAGGAACCTGACTAGCACGCGGGCTAAAGAATGGATGAAATACTATACTCTGAAATGTACGAATATATCTCGAATGAAGTCTTTTTTATTTTAATAAATTTTTCCATTCTTCTTTAACTAACTTTTTCCTTTTTTTGTTTTTTTTTTTTTGTTTTTGTTTTTGTTTTTGTTTTTCTTCTCTTTCTTTTCTTTCTTTATTTCATCTATCTCTTTAGTTCTATCTAGTTTAAAAATAAAAAAAGGCAAAAAGTATTGGAGACAATGTAATAATAATTGACAATATTATCAATTTAAAAATGTAAGACTGTAATGATGTAATTAGGTTATGTACCTATATCCAATAAAAAATATTTTAAAAAAAAAAAAAAAAAAAAAAAAAAAAGAAACTGACTGCAAAAGCTTTTATAGATATGTGAAGAGAAAAAGATTAGTTAAAACAAATGTAGGTCCCTTGCAGTCAGAAACAGGTGAATTGATCATGGGGAACAAGGACATGGCGGACCAATTGAATAACTACTTTCACTAAGGAAGACATAAATAATCTGCCGGAAATAACAGGGGACCGCGTGTCAAAGGAGATGGAGGAACTGAGTGAAATCCACGTTAGCCGGGAAGTGGTGTTAGGTAAATTGAATGGATTAAAGGCCGATAAATCCCCAGGGCTAGATAGGCTGCATCCCAGAGTACTTAAGGAAGTTGCTCCAGAATTATTGGATGCATTAGTGATAATTTTTCAAAACTCTTTAGATTCTGGAGTAGTTCCTGAGGATTGGAGGGTAGCTAATGTAACCCCACTTTTTAAAAAGGGAGGGAGAGAGAAAATGGGGAATTACAGACCAGTTAGTCTAATATCAGTAGTGGGGAAACTGCTAGAGTCAGTTATTAAAGATGGGATAGCTGCACATTTGAAAAGTGGTGAAATCATTGGACAAAGTCAGCATGGATTTACGAAAGGTAAATCATGTCTGACGAATCTTATAGAATTTTTCGAGGATGTAACTAATAGAGTGAATAGGGGAGAACCAGTGGATGTGTTATATCTAGACTTTCAAAAGGCTTTCGACAAGGTCCCACATAAGAGATTAGTATACAAATTTAAAGCACATGGGATTGGGGGTTCAGTATTGATGTGGATAGAGAACTGGCTGATAAACAAGAAGCAAAGAGTAGGAGTAAACGGGTCATTTTCAGAATGGCAGGCAGTGACTAGTGGGGTACCGCAAGGCTCAGTGTTGGGACCCAAGCTATTTACAATATATATTAATGATTTGGACGAGGGAATTGAATGCAACATCTCCAAGTTTGCGGATGACACTAAGCTGGGGGGCAGTGTTAGCTGTGACGAGGATGTTGGAGGCTGCAAGGTGACTTGGATAGGCTGGGTTAATGGGCAAATGCATGGCAGATACAGTATAATGTGGATAAATGTGAGGTTATCCACTTTGGTGGCAAAAACAGGACAGCAGACTATTATCTAAATGGTGGCCGATTAGGAAAAGGGGAGATGCAATGAGACCTGGGTGTCATGGTACACCAGTCATTGAAAGTAGGCAAAGGTACACAAAAATGCTGGAGAAACTCAGCGGGTGCAGCAGCATCTATGGAGCGAAGGAAATAGGTAACGTTTCGGGCCGAAACCCTTAGGCATGCAGGTGCAGCAGGCAGTGAAGAAAGCCAATAGTATGTTAGCATTCATAGCAAAAGGATTTGAGTATAGGAGTAGGGAGGTTCTATTGCAGTTGTACAGGGTCTTGGTGAGACCACACCTGGAGTATTGCAGTTTTGGTCTCCTAATCTGATGAAGGACATTATTGCCATAGAGGAAGTGCAGAGAAGGTTCACCAAACTGATTCCTGGGATGTCAGGACTTTCATATGAACAAAGACTGGATAGACTCGGCTTGTACTCGCTTAATGTTTAGGAGATTGAGGGGGGATCTTAGAGAAACGTACAAAATTCTTAAGGGATTGGACAGGCTAGATGCAGGAAGATTGTTCCCGATGTTGGGGAAGTCCAGGACAAGGGGTCACAGCTTAAGGATAGAGGGGAAATCCTTTAGGACCGAGATGAGAAAACTTTTTCACACAGAGAGTGGTGAATCTCTGGAACTCTCTGCCACAGAAGGTAGTTGAGGCCAGTTCATTGGCTATATTTAAGAGGAAGTTAGATGTGGCCCTTGTGGCTAAAGGGATCAGGGGGTATGGAGAGAAGGCAGGTACGGGATACTGAGTTGGATGATCAGCCATGATCATATTGAATGGCGGTGCAGGCTCGAAGGGCCGAATGGCCTACTCCTGCACTTATTTTCTATGTTTCTATATACCCACACACACACAATTTAGCTCCTGGGATTAATAAAGTTCTATCATGTAGTATCGTGTGTGTAGGAAGGAACAGCAGATGCTGATTTAAGCTGAAGATAGACACAAAAACCTGGAGGAACTCAACAGGTCAGACAGAATCTCTGGACAAAAGAAAAATATTATGTTTTGGGTTGGGTCTGAAATAGGTTCCTGCACACCTTTGGAATGTGGAAGGAAACAAGAGCACCCGGAAAAAAAAACATGCGATCAAAGGGAAAAGGAGCAAACTCCATACAGACAGCACCCATATTCAGGATCAATTCCAGGTCTCTGACACTTTTAGGCAGCAACTTTATGGCCAATGTACTGCCCCATAGTCTTGAACTGAATTAAAATATACAGTAGCTGTAAAGGGGAACATAGCGTCACTTGGTGATTTAAGATTGAAAATGGATATTTCCATTCTTTTAGTAGCCAAAGTTATCAACATATAATTTTGTGTGCGTTGGAAAACAAAATATAGTGGCACAGCTGGTAGACTTGCTTCCTCACATGCCGGAGATCTGTGTTCGATCCTGTCCAGCGGCTAAGGCAGAATCTATGGAGCGAAGGAATAGGCGACATTTCGGGTAGAGACCCTTCTTCAGATTGATGTCGGGGCGACACGAAAAAGAAAGGACGAGGTGGAGACAGTAGGCTGTGGGAGAGCTGGGAATGGGAGGGGATGGAGGGAGAAAGCAAGGACTACCTGAAATTATAGAAGCCAATTTTCATACTGCTGGGGTGTAAACTACCTAAGCAAATATGAGGTGTTGCTCCTCCAATATGCAGGTCGGATTCGGAATGGGAGGGGGATTGAAGTGTTGAGCCACCAGGAGATCAGGTTGGTTATTGCGAACTGAGTGGAGGTGTTGTGCGAAACGATCGCCAAGCCTGCGTTTGGTCTCACCGAGATTGATCATACGCTGAATAATCCAACTACATTTTTGTTTGCAAGTGGAAAGAAATGATAGAAACTAGACTAAGTGGGACCCGTTGGGTCCCACCATCACACGGGAGGGCTGGTCCCCCAAAGCAATATTCCACCTCTCCAACAATTCCAATATTCCAAGGGGGGGGTGGAGGGGTGGGGGGTTTCTGGAGCACTGAAGTGCACTGGTTTCCAGAGAGCTAGTATGGACATTGTGGGCCAAATGGATTCTTGGGCTGGCGGCTCAGTCACTCAAGCCTGTTGTGCTGGCAGCTCACTCACTCATGGCTGGTGGGCTCACAGTTGACTCACGGCTATTCTTTGAAATTCCATTTCAAGCAGGGTGCAAGGCCACCAAATTCAAGTGCAGTTTCACACTACTTAAAGCATGGTGCAAGGCCACCAAATTCAAGTGCAGTTTCATACCATTTCAAGCAGGATGCAAGGCCACCAAATTCAAGTGCAGTTTCATACCATTTCAAGCAGGTTGCAAGGCCACTAAAGACAGCGAGTAGTGACCTCTCCCTCCCCCATCTTGCAGAGACTGAGCCACACCCACACTTCCGGGTTTTATAGTCCCCCCCCCTTCCACCAGAATGGGCGTGGCCTTCATGCCGTGATTGACAGGAGAGAGAATCTCAACATTTTTTAAAGACTAATAATTCTTTTATTTTTCATCGATGGGAAAATCCTCGGCACCTGATGAGCGGAAGGGGACTCTGAGTAAGATGGCCAAAAGTCACAGCAGTACGTGATAGCATTTTTTCTAAAATCAATATAAAGCGCAAACAGCAAGTGGTCAAGATTAGATTTTTAATAATTATATCGAAGGCAAGGCAATTTAGGCAAGGCAGCTTTAATTAGGCAAGGCAGCTTTAATTAGGCAAGGCATATTTAATTTGGCAAGGCAGCTTTAATTAGGCAGGGCAGCTTTAATTAGGCAATGCAGCTTTAGCACTTTCAAACCAAAGGCAAGGCAGCTTTAGCAGTTTCAAACCAAAGGCAAAGCAGCTTTAGCACTTTCAAACCAAAGGCAAGGCAGCTTTAGCACTTTCAAACCAAAGGCAAGGCAGCTTTAGAACTTTCAAACCAAAGGCAAGGCAGCTTCAGCACTTTCAAACCAAAGGCAAGGCAGATTTAACACTTTCAAACCAAAGTTAAGGCAGCTTTAGCACTGACAAACCAAAGGCAAGGCAGCTTTAGCACTGTCAAACCAAAGGCAAGGCAAATTTAGCACTTTCAAACCAAAGGCAATGCAGCTTTAGCACTTTCAAACCAAAGGCAATGCAGCTTTAGCACTTTCAAACCAAAGGCAACACAGCTTTAGTACTTTCAAAACAAAGGCAACACAGCTTTAGCACTTTTAAACCAAAGGCAACACAGCTTCAGCACTTTCAAACCAAAGGCAACACAGCTTTAGCCACTTTTGCATTTTCAAACCACATTAAGGGCACTGGCAGGTCATTAAAACCACTCACAGTTTAGTTGACATGTGTTCAGTGTTATTCACAGCTCAGACTGAGAATTGCGACCTCTCGCTCCCCCATCTTGCAGAGAACTGAGGCACCTCCACACTTCTGGGTTTTATAGTCCCTCCGGAAGGGGTGTGGCCTTCAGGAGAGAGAATCTCAACATTTTTTAAACAATAATAACTCTTTTATTTTTCATCGATGGGAAAAATCCTCTTGTCCTGCGCAGCGGAGGGGGACTCTGAGTAAAATGGCCAAAAATCACAGCCGTGAGTGGCAGCGTTTTTTCTAAAATCAATATACAGTGCAACAGGAAGTGGTCAAGATGAGACTTTTAGCAATATAGATTGCATTCATTGCAACGTGTAAAAAGAGTTGAGATACTGTATTATAATTTTGCTGCATGTCATTGTGGTATATATCAT
This sequence comes from Amblyraja radiata, assembly GCF_010909765.2. Taxonomy (NCBI): domain Eukaryota; kingdom Metazoa; phylum Chordata; class Chondrichthyes; order Rajiformes; family Rajidae; genus Amblyraja; species Amblyraja radiata. The sequence goes on along the minus strand of NC_045963.1, from coordinate 64,456,479 downwards.
GTCTTGATTGGTGAATATGTTTAGTTTGTGACTTTATTTGAAGCAGAAATAATATGTGAATGCTTCATTGAGCATAATTCCGACTGGTAACTACACACTTCGTCCGAGCACATTATCGCACACGTCATGCAAGCCGTCTTAAATGACCACCTAAACTGTCATTTGGCAACAAAGCTGGAAAAGAAAACAGAGCTGGAGAAGTCAGACTCAAGGGGCAAGGACCGGTATATGAGGGTGAACCGGGGTAATGCCTCCAGCGCCTTCAAGGTTGGCTGCAGGAGGTACCCTCAGGACACAAAGATGGCCAGAGGAGGAAAGGAAAGGAGAGGAATGATGCTCCAGTCCATCGAGCGTGGGGGCCGACTGGACATAATAGCGGCAATAATGTCGGTGCCCGCATGTGTAATATGTGCAAGAGGAATTTCTCTGTGCAGTTGCATATGTGACAGTTAAAGCACTATTGAGGTGTCCTTGTTAACCAGGTGTTGCAGGGCCAGGGAAATGGCATCTGCTGTGGACCGGTTTTGGTGGTAGGTGAATTGCAGTAGATCAAGACTAGATAGGGCTCTTAAAGATAGCGGAGTCAGGGGATATGGCGAGAAGGCAGGAACGGGGTACTGATTGGGGATGATCAGCCATGATCACATTGAATGGCGGTGCTGACTTGAAGGGCCGAATGGCCTACTCCTGCACCTATTGTCTATTGACTAAGACTGGAGTTATTGTGTGTCATGACCAGCCTCACAAAGCTACTGTGGAATATAAACAATGGTTCACGTCTGTCAGTCCCAGAGGCTACTTTCATGCTTTGCCCTTTTTCTCTTATCGTTAAATTTCCTAAATTTCTGCATATTATGAGTTTGCAGATTATATAGTTTTGGCACTTTACTGTGCTACCTGTATGATCTAACCAAATTTTGCAGGAGAACGTTATCATGAAATCTGAATTCATTTACATTGGATAAACCTTTTTAAAAAGCAATGAAAGAGGAAGTTAGCTCTAAATAAAACCACACCAGCTATTTTAGAGGGACTATTTTTAAATGATAATGGGGCTGTCCCACTGTACGAGCAAATTCAAGAGTTCTCCCGAGTTTCCCCTAATTCGATCTCGGAGAATTACGGTTATAGCCGCTCGTAGGTACTCGGGGATCTCGTGGACATTTTTCAACGTTGAAAAATCTTCACGAGTCTTCCCGAGCTTACCGTGTTTCACGAGTACCTGCCGTTAGCGTTACGAGCCACTAAGAGACGTCCCGAGCTCCGACGTACCCGCTACGTACATTCTACGTGCTTACCAAGAGTTTGATTTTTTTTTAAACTTGGGAGAACTCTTGGATGAACTCGTACAGTGGGACAGGCCCATAACTACTGACAAATTAACAGCTGAAGTTTGACAAAACTCATTTGTATTAAACATGAAAAAATTGAGAAACCAGTCCCTCATTAACTTGAGCAGCGGGGCAGCACAGTGGTGCAGCGATAGAGTTGCTGCCTTACAGCGCCAGAGACCCGGGTTAGTTCCTGACCACGGGTACTGTCTGTACAGAGTTTGTATGTTCTCCCTGTGACTGCGTAGGTCGTCTCCGGTCCTCCGCTTTTCTCCCACATTCTTAAGACATGCAGGTTTGTGGGTCAATTGGCTTCTGTAAATTATCCCAAGTGAGTAGGATGGAACTAGCCTTTAATTTTTTTCTTTAGTCTTTAGCGATATAGTGTGAAAACGGGCCCTTCAGCCCACCGAATCCATGCCGACCACTGATCATCCCGCACGCCAGCATTATCCTACATACTAGGGACAATTTTATAATTTTTACCAAAGCCAATTGACCTACAATCCTGTTCAAGAAGGAACTGCAGATGCTGGAAGATCGAAGGTACATATAAATGCTGGAGAAACTCAGCAGGTGCAGCAGCATCTATGGAGTGAAGGAAATAGGCGACGTTTTGGGCCGAAACCCTTCTTCAGACTGATGGGGGGTGGGGGGGAGAAGGAAGGAAAAAGGGAGGATGAGGCGCCCGAGGGCAGGGGGATGGGAGGAGACAGCTCGAGGATTAAGGAAGGGGAGGAGACAGCAAGGGCTAGCAAAACTGGGAGAATTCAACGTTTATGCCATCCGGACGCAAGCAACCCAGGCAGAATATGAGGTGCTGTTCCTCCAATTTCCGGTGTTGCTCACTCTGGCAATGGAGGAGACCCAGGACAGAGAGGTCGGATTGGGAATGGGAGGGGGAGTTGAAGTGCTGAGCCACCTGGAGTTCAGGTAGGTTATTGCGGACTGAGCGAAGGTGTTCGGCGAAACGATCGCCCAACCTCCGCTTAGTCTCCTGACGCAGCTTGGCCAATCGGGTACAGGAGCCTTTAACCCCTTGATTCCAGACTCACAGCCACGAGGCCTGTACTCGGGAGAGAAACAGAGAAAGGTAAGTACATAGCATTCACCAGGGGGGGGGGGGGGGAGCGCCTAACACCCCCACCCAAAGATACTGAATAAGTTTCGGAAGAAGAGAGAAAAAACACCACCAAATCCCAGAAACTATTCAGGAGCTAAAACACTACTGGCGCGACAAAGACCTACAATCCTGTATGTCTTTGGAGTGTTGGAGGAAACCGGAGCACCCGCAGAAAACCCACTTGGTCACAGAGAGAACGTACAAACTCCGTACAGACAGCAACAGTAGTAAGGATTTTTTTTGCACTGTAAGGCAGCAACTCTACCGCTGCGCCACCGTGCCACCCAGTGTATGGGTGATTGCTGGTCGGGCCGAAGGGACTGTTACCACGCTGTATCTGTTATCTAAATTAAATTAAACTGAAACCCTGTGGACCATGGTCAAACTTGTAAAGGGTTTTGGACAGGGGAGAGAGAAACTTTTTGGGAAAAGTAGAAAACTGAGTATGCTGGTAACCTCATTACTTCCTTTTCAGTGAAAATGCAAAAGCATGCAGAATAAAACAAAAATCCTTTCAAAGTAATTTACAATGTAATTTCCCTCTTCTGAAATATGTTACTTGACAGATTACACAATTTCTTGTTCAGAGGCATCCTTAAATTTCTGCACGCTCAACGTAAATGTAGTTCGCCTGCTTTTTTGTCAATAGTACTTAACTCACATGCATCAAGAAATACTCAGAGTTAGCATTTAAAAATAATCCCTCCAAAATAAGCAGATGTGGTTTTCTTTAGAGCTGACTTCCTCTTCCACTGCTTGTTAGAAATACATTTACCAATGTGAATAAATTCAGATTTCAGGATGATATTTGGTTACTCATCACACATCTCCTCTCTGCCCAACTTTAGGTGGCCTCATATAAAATTTCCCATTGTTGTGCCAGATTCTAATAGTGAAAAGCCTAGATAGAATGGATGTGGAGAGGGTGTTTCCACCAGTGGGAGAGTCTAGGACCAGAGGCTGTAGTACCTTTAGAAAAGAGATGAGGAGGAATATATTTAATCAGAGTGTGGTGAATCTGTGGAATTCATTGCCTCAAAAGGCTGTGGAGACCAAGGCAATGGATATTTTTAAGGCGGAGATTGACAAATTCTTGATTATTACGGGTGTCAGGGATTATGGGGAGAAGGCAGGAGAATGGGGTTGAGAGGGAAAGATAGATCAGCCATGATTGAATGGCCAATTAGAACTGATGGGCCGAAAGGCCTAGTTCTGCTCCTATAACTTATGAAGATTAATTCCTCGTTGGATTGATCATCCTAAAAAATATCTGAAAACACTTACATGTGTGGAGGACTGCATCCCCACAAAAACATTACGAGTGTTTCCCAATCAGAAAACATGGATGAACATTGAGATCTGCACTCTTCTGAAGACCAGACATTGTAAATGTTTATGTTGGCCTAAAATAGGACACCTTGATAGTGTCCTCTGTGATGTTCAAAGGAAAGACTCTGAACTCTGGGCATTTATGTCTGATGATACAGTGGTCTACAAGAAGTCCAGATACGACCTTGGTAAGGCCATCAAAAAGGCTAAAAGGGACCGGCTCCGAACTGGAGGATGAGACAGATGTTCGTCAGCTGTGGCGGGGCCTGAATGCAATCACCTCCTACAAGGCGAAATCAGGAGGCAGCTCGAATGTTGGTGAAACATCACTCCCTGATGAGCTCAATGCGTTTTACGCACGCTTTGATAGGGAGAATATTGATGTGCCTTCCCGAGCCCCCATTCGCTGTGATGGTATTTCAGTCACAGTCACAGAGGCCGACATCAGGAAATCCTTCAGAGGGGTGAACCCTCGAAAAGCGCCTGGACCTGATGGTATACCCGGTCGTGTTCTAAAAACCTGTGCGGACCAACTGGCCGGAGTTTTTATGGACATTTTCAACCTCTCACTTCTGGGGTCTGAGGTTCCCACCTGCTTTAAAAGGGCATCAATTATACCAGTGCCCAAGAAGAGTAAGGTGACGTGCCTCAATGACTATCGACCTGTGGCACTAACGCCTGTGGCGATGAAGTGCTTTGAGTGGTTGATCATGGCGCAAATCAACTCCAACCTCGACAAAAACCTGGACTCACTGCAGTTCGCTTACCGCCACAACAGATCAACGGTGGATGCGATCTCGCTGGCTCTCCACTCCGCTCTGGACCACTTGGACAACAAAAACTCATATGTCAGGCTGTTATTCATTGATTACAGCTTGGCATTTAATACAATCATCCCCTCCAAGCTGGTTACCAAACTCGCAGAACTGGGGCTCTGCGCATTGGATCCTCGACTTCCTCATTCACAGACCACAGTCTGTTCGTATTGGTGGAAATGTGTCAGCCTCGATAACAATCAGCACGGGAGCACCTCAAGGCTGTGTGCTCAGCCCCCTGCTGTACTCACCCTATACTCATGACTGAGTAGTCGGTCACAGTGCGAACTCCATCATCAAGTTCGCTGAGAAAACCACTGTTGTGGGACGTATCACTGATGGGGATGAGTCAGAGTATAGAAGAGAGATCGAGCGACTGTCCATATGGTGCCAGCACAATAACCTGCCCCTCAACACCAGCAAAACCAAGGAACTGATTGTGGACTTTGGAAGGAGTAGGATGGGGACCCACAGTCCCGTTTATATCAACAGGTCGACGGTTGAAAGGGTCAAGAGCTTCAAATTCCTGGGCGTGCACATCTCTGAAGATCTTTCCTGGTCCGAGAACACTGATGCAATTATTAAGAAAGCACATCAGCGCCTCTACTTCCTGAGAAGATTACGGAGAGTCGGTTTGTCAAGGAGGACACTCTCCAACTTCTACAGGTGCACAGTAGAGAGCATGTTGACCAATTGCATCGTAGCTTGGTTCTGCAACTTGAGCGCCCTGGAGAGAAAAAGACTACAAAAAGTAGTAAACACTGCCCAGTCCATCATCGGCTCTGCCCTCCATTCCATCGAGGGAGTCTATCGCCGTCACTGCCCCATAAAGGCTGGCAGTATCATCAAGGACCCACACCATCCTGGCCACACTCTCATCTCCCCGCTACCTTCAGGTAGAAGGTACAGGAGCCTGCAACTGCAACGACCAGGTTCAGGAATAACTACTTTCCCACAGCATCAGGCTATTAAACTTGGCTCGTACAAAACTCTGAACATTAATCGCCCATTATCTGTTTATTTGCATTTTATCAGTTATATTTATATAATGGTATATGGACACACTGATCTGTTCTGTATTCATGCCTACTATGTTCTGTTGTGCTGAAACAAAGCAAGAATTTCATTGTCCTATCAGGGACACATGACAATAAACTCTCTTGAATCTTGAATCTCTTGAACATGCTCTCGTACATTCCTCATTGTTTTCATTCAGCTATTGATGTTCATGCATTTAACATGCACCTCTTCTTACCCCCTCTTCTGCCCTCCCCACATTTTCCACCACTCCCCCCTCCCACCCCCTGTCCAAGCTCTCTTCCTACCTCCTCCTTTCTTCAGAAACTTAGCACTCTGATCAAGTGTTTCACACAAGCATAGAACAGTACAGCAGAGGGAAAGGTTCTTTGGCCCACCATATCTGTGTCGAACATGATGCCAATTTAAACTATTCCCATCTGCCTGCACATGTTCTCACCATTCTCTACTTGTTAATGTATTTGTCTAAATGACTATTAACTACCACTCAGATCTGCCTCCACCACTTCCACTGGCAATGTGTTACAGGAACCTAACACTCTGTGAAAACAAGAACTTGCCTCATATATATTTTTAAAACTTTCCTACTCTCATCTTAAAGCCTTTATATCTAATATTTGACATTTCTACCCTGGAAAAAAAGACTCTGACTATTCTAACCGGTCTATGGTGCTGTAGTCAGGCGACTCCTGTTGTGTTGTGTGCAGCTCTCAGAAGTGGATTTGTGATCGCACATTACAATTGCTCCACTCATCTAAATCTTTATATCTGCAGCAGCATTTCTTACTCTAACTATGCTCTTCTTAATCTCCTCTCTGACTCCCTGGGACCAAAGGACCTCCCGGAATGACTCTTGGAACTGTGAGGACCCGACCAGTGAGGCCTAGCACGGCCAACTCCGACCCCCAGCGTATAATGTGTAGTTTATGGAGAACAAGCTGGATGAACTTAAAGTAAGACTGACTTACCGCAGAGTTCTGAAAGACTGCTGTGTGCTCTGTTTCACCGCTGAGATACCTGACAGTGCCATTCTGCCCCAGGGCTTCTCCCTTCATTGAATGGACAGCACAGCAGTTTCAGGCAAGGCTAGAGGCGGTGGGATCTGCTTCCTAATCAATACCTCGTGGTGCTGACAATCCCCGGACCTGGAATGTCTGACTATGAAGTGATAACCCTACTACCTGCCCAGGGAATTCACCCCAGCTATCCTGACAGCAGTCGACATTCCCCTCCCCCTGCGGGTGTCAACCATTCTCTGACTGATCTGTACTCTGTTACCAATAGTCTTGAGACAAAATACCCCAAAGCCCTGGTCATTGTAGCCAGGGACTTCAATCAAGTGTGTATTATCAAAATAGTATCAGCAGGTCTGTACTCCTACAAGGGGCCAGAACACATTAAAAAATACACCTACTGCTCCATTCCCCAGCCACATCACAAGAAATCTGACTAGCTGTAATTTTACACCCTGCCTACAAACAAAGTGAAGCAGGAATATCCGATACAGACATGCAACAGGCTATCAATCAGCTACATATATGGGTGGAGAAATGGTGGATGGAAATTAATGGAGATTAATGAAATGTAAGGTGTTGCACTTTGAAAGGTCAAATGCAAGGGGGAAAGTGTACAGTTCATTACAAGACATTTAATCCAATTCCACAGCTCCCTGAATGTAGCGAACAATTAGATAAAGAGGTAAAGAGGGCGTACGGTATGCTTGCCTTCATTAGTCGGGGCATTGAGTATAAGGGTCAGGAAGTCATGTTGCAGCATTAAGTACCTTTGGTTAGTTAGGCCACATTTGGTTGCTCCATTACAAGAAGGAGGCTTTGGAGAGCTTTGCCAGAATGATGCAAGGATTAAAGGGTATTAGCTGTGAGGAGAAGTTGAATAATCTTGGATTATTTTCCATGGAGCGACTGAGGCTCAGCAGCGAACCAACAAACGTATATAAAATCATGAGAGGCATCGATTGGATGGACAATCAGAACTTCTTCTCACACGGAGATTAGTTTAAATAGACATCATGTTCAACATGGATATTGTGGCCCAAATGGCCTGTTCCTGTGCTCATGTTCCTGTGCTCATGTACAACGTTGTAATGACTATTTATGGAAGAGTATTATTGTGGCACTAATCATAAATCAGACAAATTTAGCCTAGTCATTGAAAAGGACAAGAACAAACTATGAAAGAATGATCAAAATGGTGATAAGCCCAGATTTACTCAATGGAGAAGAGACTTAGTAAATGGTAGTCTGCTAAATCACCTGTTAGTCTAAGTGTGAAGGTGACGGATGTGAGAAAGGTTCGAGTCACTGACACATACAACATAATTACAGACCCTTCGGTCAACCATCATGTACCCATCCGTACTAATCCTATTTTTCTCACGCATTCCCATCAACTCCATCCTCTGTTAATGATTCTCCTTCCATTGAACTATACCGGGACGACTTTCAGCAGCAAGTTAACCTCTCAACACAATATCTCTGAGATGTGGAAAGAACCCAGAGTACCCGGCGAAACTGCAGATGCTGGTTTACACCGAAGACAGACACAAAATGTTGGAGTAACTCAGTGGGTCAGGCAGAAACTATGGAGAAGAGAAATAGGTGATGTTTCGGGTTGAGATACTTCTTCAAACTGAGAGCGGTCGAGACCGGTCTTCAAATTGAGAAGAAGGGTCTTGACCCAAGCAACCGCCTTGTCTTTGCTTGGTCTCACCAATGTGATAATCATCCCCCGGCGTGGGGTAGCTGAGATTTCCCCCCAATGCAGGAGATTGATTGCTCCAACGAGGAAGGCTAGCCATAAAAAAATGTTATGGAAAAAAGGCCCACTATAGAAAAAAGGCACACTATAAAAAAAGTTATATATATATATATCGTGTTTAATTTCAAAGATTCACAACCTTCTGAAAAAATTTCTTCTCATATCTGTGTGAATGGGCAAACCCTTATTTTTGAACCTGATTTAGGTTTAAAATAAGAACCTTAATCCTTATTTATTAAAACTGATCCTTGGTTCAAACAACCCACTCAGGGGAAATATCAAATTATATTTATTCTACCTGCTCCAAGCGGATGGCACGGCAGTGCCACACAGCGCTAGGGACCTAGATTTGATCCTGACTATCGGTGCTGTATGTACAGAGTTTATAGCTTCTCCCCATGACCTGTGTGGGTTTTCTCTGGGTACATTGGCTAATTGGCTTGTTAAAAACTGTAAATTGTCCCGAGTGTGTAAGATAGCGTTAGTGTGCAGGGATCGCTGGTCGGCGCAGTCTCTAAACAAAACTAAATATTTGGCAGGTTTCAAAGAGATCACATTCTATGCAATTTAGAAGCATGGACCTAATTAGTTTAATCTTCCTTTTCGTATGACAACCCATCCCCATCATCTCAGGAAACATTGTGGTCAACCTGTGACCACGGAGACCACACTTGTAAAATCCTGTCATATGATCACATTGCAATGGTTTGGATATGAATGGATTTGGGTTGATTAATATGTTTGAAGGTGACACCATAATTAGTGGGAGAATAAACAGTGAAGAAGGTTATCTAACATTTCAACAGGATCCAAGTCAACTGGGAAAGTGGACGAAGGAATGGTAGATGAACTGGCGAAGTGTTGCATTTTCAGAAGTTAAACTAAAGCAGGATTTACCCAATAACTTGCAGGGTTCTTGAAAGTCTTGTCCAATCTCTCCTCGTGGCTAAAAGCCTCTAATTCTGGCATTACAATGTAAACTTTGCTGCAGTAAACCTTTTCTACACTCCCTCCAAAGCCTCCACATTCCTTCCTATGATGAGGTGACCAGAACTTTACACAATGTTCCAAATTCAGCCTAACCACAGTTTTATAAAGCTGCATAATGACTTCCTGACTTTTGCACAATGCCCTGATTGATGATGGCAAGTATACAATATGCCCTCTTTACCACTCTATCTACTTGTGTTGCTATGAATTTGAACTCCAACATCCCTCCATACATCAATGCTGTTAAGAATCTGAACATCAATGCCCCTGTCCCACTTAGGAAACCTGAACGGTAACCTCTGGAGACTTTGGGCCCCACCCAAGGTTTCCGTGCGGTTCCCGGAGGTTCCCGGAGGTCTTTGTCAGTCTTCCTACCCGCTTCCACTGCCTGCAACCTCCGGCAACCACCTGCAACCACCGGGAACCGCACGGAAACCTTGGGTGGGACGCAAAGTCTCCAGAGGTTTCCGTTCAGGTTTCCTAAGTGGGACAGGGGCTTAACTGTTCACTTTCCCACTGCAGTCAACTTGCCTTCAGCCCCCACTCATCCCCGACATGTCCGATGGAGAGTGTTTGTGAGTGTTCGGGCTTTATAGCACAGATTTCAACTTATTATCCAGAATCCTGGTGAGTTATTCTTGTGTGCACAGCCACTTCCTTTCCTTCAGCATTGTTAGACTTAGCAATCCTTCTGGCAGTTATCAAATGGAGCTTGGTGCTCATTTGCGTATATTGTCTCCTGCTCTCTGTAAAAAGCATTGCCAGAAAGTGTTGCTAAAGGCTCAAGTCCTCATTAGATTTATCTGTGCCACACCCACTTCCCTCTCTCATTCACATACATCGCTTGCCATCAGCACATCCTTAGCTCCGAGCATCTCATTTGCTGCACCAAGGCATTTCCACCACCTGTCCCCCACCCAGGGGACTATTGCTTGTGTTTAAATCTTGGTTAATATTCTCTGCCTCGGGTCTAAGAAAAATATAATGAATAAGTTTATTGGCCAAGTATTCACATACAAGGAATTTGCCTTGGTTCTCCGCTGGCAATAGACAACATTAAACATCAATAATAAAACATTATTGATTAAACATGTGAATTAAATGAAATACCAGAGCAAAAGGAGGCTACAGATTTTTTGTTATTGAGTAGAGCTACTACTCGTGGAAAAAAGCTATTTTTATGTCTGGCTGTGGCAGCTTTGACAGTCTGCAGTCGCCTTCCAGAGAGAAGTAATTCAAAGAGTTTGTGGCCAGGGTGGCCCGCTCACTTCCTGGCCCTTGCAGTGTACAGTTCGTCAATGGAGGGAAGGTTGCAGCCAATAACCTCAACTGATCGGACGATTCGCTGCAGCCTCCGGATGTCGTGCTTGGTGGCTGAGCCAAACCAGACCATGATGGAGAAGGTGAGAACAGACTCTACGATTGCCGTATAAAATTGGACCATCATTGCCTGTGGCAGATTGTGTTTCCTCAGTCGCCGCAGGAAGTACATTCTCTGTTGTGCCTTTTTGAATGTGGAGTTGATGGTAGCCCCCCACTTAAGGTCCTTGGAGATGACAGTTCCCAAGAACTTAAAAGATTCCACAGATGCGACTGTGGTGTTGTTGATGGTGAGTGGGGTGAGGGGAGGGGGAGCTCTCCTAAAGTCTACAATCAATTCCACTGTCTTAAGAGCATTGAGCTCCAGGTTGTTGCAATGGCACCAGGACGCCAGCTGTGACACTTCTTGTCTGTAGGCAGATTCCTCCCCATTCTGGATCAGTCCAATCAGGGTTGTGTCATCCGCAAACTTGAGAAGCTTAACAGAGGAGTCAGTGGAGGTGCAGTCATTGGTGTAGAGAGAGTAGAGGAGAGGGGAGAGTACGCAGCCTTGCGGTGCTCCTAGGCTGGGGCTTTGCGAATCCAAGATGTGCTTTCCCAGGCTCACATGCTGCTTCCTGTCTGTCAGGAAGCTGGTGATCCACCGACAGAAGGATTTAGGCACAGTCAACTCGGAAAGCTTGTAGTAGCTCTGGCACAATGGTGTTGAATGCAGAGCTAAAATCAACAAACTCCTTGCAAACTTCTGGCGATCTAGGTGCTGGAGGATGAAATGCAGGCCCAGGTTGACTGCGACATCCACAGATCTATTGGCCCGATATGCAAACTGCAGAGGGTCCAGCAGGAGGTTTGTGATATTTTTCAGCTTGGCCAGCACAAGCCTTTCAAGGGTCTTCATGACTACAGAGGTCAGTGCGACAGGCCTGTAGTCATTAAGACCAGTAATCCTTTCATTTTTGGGTACAGGGACGATAGTGGAGACTTTGAAGCAGGCAGGGACAGTACAGGTTTGCAGGGACTGGTTGAAAATGTCTGTGTCGACCGGTGCCAGTTGTTCGGCACAGAGCTTGAGAATAGAGGGGGAAACATTGTCCGGTCCTGGAGATTGTCGACTTTTCTGTCTTCTGAAAAGCCTCTCCACCTCCTCTATTTTTATTCTTGATGATAAAGAAATGATGTTGTGCGGCACAGAGGGTGTCTAGTCGTTTATTGTCATCTGCATACTTACGGTGATGTATAGATACGGTGAACCTCCTCCTTATACTTTGCTATTAATCCAATTCAATTTCCTAGCCCTGCCTTTCAGGGTCCTACATCTTCCCCTCATAACTATCCCTTCAGGCAGATTCACTGTTCATCTCAGGGGATGTCTGGTGGACCATAATCACCCTCAGGCTGCTTCAATCCTCAATGACCTGATGATTTGAGCACTTATCTCTCTTATCTCTCTTTTTCTCACTTTCTCTCTCTTTCTCTCTCACTTTCTCTCTTGTTACATGAATCATTTCATTATTGTTAAGTAACTCTGCATGTGTAAAACACCCGCTCCTCAGTGGGAGATCATCTTCTTGCTGGTGTTATGAGTATTCTGTGGCTGTACTTGGTTAGAATGAGTTCACTAAGTTGCTCTGAACCATCCCTCGTCTGCTGACAAGACCTGGAATGGCTGAACGTTGCTGAAGGCTGATGTCCCTTTGGAAATCCGTGCCTGGCCAGTTGGACTGAAGGAATCTTACATTCAGTCAAGCTGAGAGGAACCAATGAAACATTAAACCGTAAAACTGAGAGGCAACGACAAGTATCATCATAACAAATAACAGACTGAGATTTTAATGAGATTATTAGTTTGCATTTATTGGATCATCACTAAATGATTGAGCTGTGCAAAGGGATTTTAATAATAATAATAATAATAATAATAATAATAATAATAATAATAATAATAATAATAATAATAATAATAATATAATATAATGATAATGATAATGATAATGATAATGATAATAATAATGATAATGATAATAATAATAATAATAATAATAATAATAATAATAATATATTTTATTGTCATTGCACATAAGTGCAACGAGATTTGGTATGCAACTTCCATCCTGATGTCATAACTTAAATAACTAATAAAATTTAGATTTAGATACCCCGAGAACATGGTTTGTAAAAAGAACATTATAACAGTAAATAGTCAAAACAGTTCAAACAGACTAAAGTGCAGATGCGTCTGTGCGACATGACCATCCGAGGGAGACAGTCCGTGGGGGTGGGGGGCACTCAGCAGGGCCGGTTCAGAGCCGCTATAGCTCTGGGAATGAAGCTGTTCCTGAGTCTGGAGGTGCAGGCGTAGAAGGCCTTGTAATGTCTGTCGGAGGGAAGTAGTTCAAACAGTCCATTACAAGGGTGTGAGGAGTCTTTATGGATGCTGACAGCCTTCCTGAGGCACCGTGTGTGGTAGATGCCCTCCAAGGCTGGTAACGGTGTCCCAATAATCTTCTGCGCTCTGTGGACGACGCGCTGAAGAGCTCTCCTCTCCGCCTCCGTGCAGCTGAGATACCACACAGAGATGCCATACGTTAATATGCTCTCTGTGGTGCAGCGGTAGAAGGTTGTCAGCAGCTGTTGGGGCAGACCAGTCTTTTTTAATGTCCTCAGGAAGAACATTAAACAGTCACCCACTCGACAGAGGTTGTGGACTTTGGGCTGAGAGGAACTGCAGGCTGTTGCCAGAGAGACCTCAGTGTGAGGAAGTAAGACTGTGGTTGGTGAACACCAGGAGAGTAGAAGAGGATTTATGTGGCATTGAACATTGAAATGGGGTAGAGGAACTGAACGACCCATGGTGTCGAACATGAACGAGCATGGTGACTCCATGTGTAGGCTTGTGGAAAAAATGGGAAATATAAACAAAAGAGGAAAGGCTTTACAAATATAAAGAACTTAGTAAATGGCCTTGACCTAGAAACAAAGTGTGCTGGAGGAAGTTACTGGCTCAGGCAGCACCTGTGGATGGACGATTTGTGTTGGGGCCCATGTTCAGACATATGGAGTAGGGGGGGAGAAAGCTAGAAAAACGCAGTAGGGATGGGGTAAAACCTGGCAAGTGAAATATAGTAGGTACACAAAATTGCTGGGGAAACTCAGCGGGTGCAGCAGCATCTATGGAGCGAAGGAAATAGGCGACGTTTCGGGCCGAAACCCTTCTTCAGACGTGTAATGGTTTGAATTTCAACTTCTTAGTATAGTTTAGAGATACAATGCAGAAAGAGGCCCTTCGGCTCACCGAGTTCTCGCCAACCAGCAATCCTTGTACACCATCACAATCCTACACACTAGAGACTATTTACAATTTTCACCGTAGCCAATTAACCTAAAAACTTGTACAGCTTTGGAATGTGGGAGGAAACTGGTCAACCGGGATAAACCCACGCAGGTCACGGGGAAAATATACAAACTCCGTACAGGCAAGCACTTGTAGTCAGGGACTGTGGCACTGTAAGGCAGCAACTCTACCGCTGCACCTCCGTCTCCCACATTATCATTGTTGTACAGCTGATTTTTAAAAATTACTTATTATTTTAGTGTGTGAACTGCAGCCAACTGCGGTGTTAGGGGAATAGTCGTTCAATAGGCCAAACAAGGGTGCTGTTAGGGATCTAATCTTTTGGCTCTATTGGCTGCCCTAGCCCAAAGACCTAGAAGGGGGGTGGGGGATGGCGGGGGTGGGGGGCTATTGTAGGGGAAAAATAGTGAAGGCTAATGACTAGTAAATAGGGAAGTGAATTGTGCTAATATGTTGACAGCGAACCACAGACCTAAAGGTAAAGACATGGAATGCAGCAGTGACACCATCCAAGTTTCAGGAATTTCATTGAATATTTTATAGCGTGCACCCATCATTGCAACAGAAAATTGGATCTATTATCAATTAATTAGACTTGTGGATAATCATTTTATTCTGCAATCAAGACCTAGTTTTTTGCCTGATTCAGTATTTCTGTCATCTCCATTCTGTAATCAAGTTTCTGTGTAACTTTGTTAGCTGAGAATATAAAAGCTGTGCCAAAGTCATGCTCAGGAGATGAGTTTGACTGGTCTCCTTGTCCCACCAGTTTTAATACCAGTTGCCTGTGACTTTGAACGTCAACTCCGTGTGGCCTTTCCATTTGCTCCTACGGTGTTCTTGATAGCGAGGAAGGTTGTATATGATTATAGCAGGATAGAGATTAAATGAAATGTTGGGCAGAGTATTGGCAGATGGAAATTAATTCGGGCAAGTGCAAGATGATACATTTTGGAAAGTCAAATACCTGTTGGACAAAAGCAGTAAATGACAGGGCACTAAAAATTGTTGATGAACAGAGAACAAAGAGTCCATTGTTACTTGAAAGTGCCACCACACTTGGTTAGGATGGTTGAAGAAAGCATACAGCATCCTTGCCTTCCTAGATCAGTGCATTGACTATAATTGTTGGAAGATTATGTTTCAACTTTTACAAACATCGGTAAGGCCACATCTGGAGTACCAGGTGTAATTCTGGTCACCACATTATAGGAAGGATGTGATTATGCTGGAAAGTGTGCAGAGAAGGACAGCACGGTGGCACAGCGGTAGAATTGTTGCTTTACAGCACTTGCAGCACCGGAGACCAGGTTTCAATGCCGACTACGGCTGCTGTCTGTACGAAGTTTGTATGTTCTCACCGTGACCGCGTGGGGTTTTTCCGAGATCTTCGGTTTCCTCCCACATTCCAAAGGCGTACAGGTATGTGGATAAATTGGCTTGGTATAAGTGTAAATTGGCCCTAGTGTGTGTAGGATAGTGTTAATGTGCGGTGATCGCTGGTCTGTGCAGACCCGGCGGGCCGAGAGGCCTGTTTCCGCGCTGTATCTCTAAACTAAACTAAACTAAACTGAGGAAGATTTACTGTGATTAGAGGACTTTAGTTAAAGATTATTGAATATGATTGATTGAATTGATTTAATTACACAGCAGGGAAACAGGCCCTTCGGCCCACCACGTCCATGCTGACCATCGATCGCATGTTCACACTAGTTCAATGTAATCCCATTTTCTCATCCATCATTTACACACTGGGAGGCAATTTAGAGAGGACAATTAAACTACAAACCCGCACATCTTTGGGATGTTGGAGGAATCCGGAGCACCCAGAGGAAATTTACTCTCCCGAGTTGCTGCCTAAAAAAGTTTGAATTTGCAGTACCCCAATTTAGTACCTTGCCCCACGGTCCAGACTTATCTCTATTCATAACTATTTTAAAACTTATGATCTTTGTTCCTAAAATGCTCTCCCACTGCGATCCATCCAAGTCGCCTGGCCAGGATAATTTCCCAGGACAAGTTCCAGTCTGAGGAAGGGTTTCGGCCCGAAACGTCGCCTATTTCCTTCGCTCCATAGATGCTGCTGCACCCGCTGAGTTTCCCCAGCAATTTTGTGTACCTGGTCACTCCTCAAGTTGGACACACACTGTTTCAAGAAATCCTTTTGGATTGCACCTAACAAACACTGCCCCATCTAAGCCTCTAGCCTCCAGCACCAAGGAAGTCTGAATCAATGTTGGGGAAGTTAAAATCACGCACAATGACAACCATGTTGATTTGACAGTATGTAAAGCTTTCCGCATTTGTTTTATTGTGGGCAGTTTTGATTGCTTCATTACCGAAAATATGTGGAGGCTTTGAAGAGGATGCAGATGTGGTCACCAGAATACTGCCTGGAGTTTAAGGGTCAGCCATGATCATATTGAATGGCCGAATGGCCTACTCCTGCACCTATTTTCTATGTTTCTATGTTTCTATGTTTCTATGGTATTACCAACAAGGAATGTTTGTAAAGGATGTGGCAGGTAATCCCATTACCACCAATCACAGAGACCGGGCACATTTCTGGACCAATGCCAATGAGTCTGCCCGGGACTGCTCACCCACAGAATGCCTAAATCGGCCAATAGCCAAAGGGGAGCTGGTGTAAATATTCCACTGATTGGTGCTGATATTCCACTGGATGTTGCAGGATGTTGCAGCTATGTAGCTCTGACCTTTAACACACCAGGATCCACATTGTTGCATTCTTTAGCTAAGGCTGAGGATCAGATCAGCAGAACAAATCGATTCACGGACAGTGTCACAGATTTATGCAGCACAGAAACATGCCTCCAAACCTGCTCCCTATACATTTCTCCCCTGGATCCCATCCCTCATCTGATTCCATCTACCCTTCCCCTCTCCCTCGTCACCTTCCTTACTGATCAGATTGTAGTTTTTGTCTCCCTAATTATCACCCTCCAGCCTTTGTCTTCACCTTCACCTCTCCCACCAGAGTCTAGTTTGCCCATCATCCTGTCCTTGGTACACCTATTACCTATGACCCTGTCTTGCGCCTTCTCTTCTCTTCTAATGTAAGAGACGGAGGCGTGGCAGTAGAGTTGCTGTTGTACAGCGCTAGAGACCAGGGTGCAATCCTGACTAGGGGTGCTTGTCTGTATGGAATTTGTATGTTTTTCCTGTGACCTGCAGATTTTCCCCGGTTGTTCCGGCTTCCTCCCACACTCCAAAGACGTACAGGTTTATAGGTTAATTGGCATCTGTGAAAATTGTTCATTGTCCCTAGTGTGTAGTATAGTGCTATAGTGTACTAGGATTGCTGGTCGGTGAGCTGAAGGGCTTGTTACTATGCTGTATCTCTAAACTAAACTAAACTAAAGCTTTTTTATGTGTGGGGAGGGGGGGAGGGGGGGGGGGGGAAGGGGGAAACTAATTTTCAGGATCCCTACCTGGTCGGAGATGCAGCTTTTCTCCGGGCTGCACTTTCGACCCGTCCTCGCGGCCTACCAGGGGGCCTGGAGCAGTATTTCCTGAGGGGACCGCCCGGAGCATCGGCGGCGGCGGCTGCGGAGCTGCGGGTCCGAGGAGCGAGGGGACCGCCCGGAGCCTCGGCATCGGCGGCGGCGGCACCGGCATCGGCGGCGGCGGCGGAGCTGCGGGTGTGAGGACGGCGGTGCAGCGCTGGAGCGCCATTGCGGGGCGGGCGGTGCCTTGCCTGAGTCGCCGCGCTGGAACTCCGGTGAGCTGGGACCGGCTTTAAAAACATCGCGGAGCTGCGGGCGGCGGCGCTGAACTTTCCATCGGGAGCCTGGGATCTCACGACGAGATCGCCAGTTGAGCTCCATTCATCGCGGCCTTGTCGGCTCCGGAAGCCACGGTCTCGAGTAGGGAGGCGGCCGTTCCAGGGTTCCCATGCCGCTGAGAGGACTCTCCCGACGCCGGAACATCATCACCCGGCGAGGACGGCCTGGAACATCGGGCCTCCGTAGAGGCAACTGTGGAGGCCTCAATAGGCCCGACTATGGGTGGACATTGGGGATGGGACTGGACTTTGTGCCTTCCCCCATAATGGGAACCATTGTGGGGGGATGTTTTTATGTTAAAACTATTTATTATTGTTATGTTTGTATTCTTTTTTATGTGCTGCATTGGCAAAAATAATTTCACTACATCTAGGTGTATGTGACAATAAATGAACCTTTGAACCTTTGAACCTTTGGGAAGTTGAACTCAGAGATGGATTTGAAATTCAAACCGTAACTTCCTCCAGCACACTTTGTTTCTAGGTCAAGGCCATTTACTATGCCCTTTATATTTGTAAAGCCTTTCCTCCTAGATTTATAGTTCCCATTTTTACCACAAAGCTACACATGGAGTCACAATGCTCTATATGTCGTTCCGTTCCTCTACCGCATTTCTTGGTTCAATGCCACATAAACGATCTTCTACTCTCCTGGTGTGCAATACCTGCACGCTTTCAATAACCACAGTCTTACTTCCTCACACTGAGGGCTCGCTGGCAACCGCATGCAGTTTCTCTCAGCCCAAAGTCCACAACCTCTGTCGAGTGGGTGACTGTCAAATTCCCTTTGAACAGTTCAACCATCTCCACACTTGCCACCATGGACCAAACTGTGAATATCCTGCACACTCATCCGCTGTCATACAAAGCATGGGACCACGAGAGACTGCAGATGGTGGAATCGTGAACAGAAAACAAAGTGCTGGAGGAACTCAGTTGGTCAGGCAGCATCTGTGGAGGTAAATGAACAGACGACATTTCAGGCCGGGCCCCTTCTTCAGACTGATGGAGTAGGGGGAGAAGAGACGTTGGGATGGGGCACAGCCTGGCAAGTGATAGTTGAGGAGAGCTGATATGCAGATGGGTGGAGTCAATGACAAAGGCCAGAGGTGAAAGAAGACAAAGTGTGTCACATAAGGAAACAGTAGGAGTGAAATGTTAAGACCGAGGTGGGAAAAAGTGTGGCCACTGGGAATAGGGTGGGGAGAGGAAGGTTTGAGGATCTTTTTCTTTTAATTGGCGAATTATGGGATTAGGTAGAAGGCTACCAATGCAGAAAATCAGATACTGTTCATCAAGTTTGATTGTGGCCTCTCTTTAGCAGCAGAAGAAGCCAAAAACAGAAAGGTCGGTATGGGATGGGGAAGGAGAGTTAAGATAACTAACGGGGAGCTCCAGCAGACTTTGGAGCGCAAGTGTTCAGGGAAACGGTCGCCTGGTCTATGCTTGCTCACCCCTCATGCAGAAGATGCTTCATCAGGACTATGACACATATTGGCATCAGGCACGTACAACTCATATGGTTCATGGTGACTCGCTTTCCCAGTAGGTTCCCCTCCCCCACACTAGGAGGATCTCCCTCCTGATTAATTGTCCACTAACTCTGTCCTCATTTGGTCACAATAGCTTCTCACCCTCATTCTTCATCTACTTCCAGAGCCCAGTAACATTGTGGATAGGTCAGTAGAGTGATATCCAGAGAGTTGGGCCATTCATCCCGAGACATGTATATTAATATCCACAAGGGGGATGTTAACTTGGGGTATATAACGATAATTAATTACATGAACCTGAAATTTAAATGTAAAGGTTGGTATCAATGTTTGTAATTAGGAAAATACTGGGTTGTTGTAAAAACTCACCCATGTGCCCCAGGGAAGATCTGCCACCCAGACCATGCTCGGCCTCTGTACGGTTCCAGTCCCAGCAACATGCTGGTTCTTCGAGAGAGGGATGAACTGCCTGAAGGGATAATTATAAGGGGAAGATGTAGGACCCTTAATGAAACTTACAAAATTCTTAAGGGGTTGGACAGGCTAGATGCAGGAAGATTGTTCAGAACAAGGGGTCACAGTTTAAGGATAAGGGGGAAATTTTTTAGGACCGAGATGAGGAAAACATTTTTCACACAGAGAGTGGTGAATCTCTCGAATTCTCTGCCACAGAAGGTAGTTGAGGCCAGTTCATTGGCTATATTTAAGAGGGAGTTAGATGTGGCCCTTGTGGCTAAAGGGATCAGGGGGTATGGAGAGAAGGCAGGTACGGGATACTGAGTTGGATGATCAGCCATGATCATATTGAATGGCGGTGCAGGCTCGAAGGGCCGAATGGCCTACTCCTGCACCAATTTTCTATGTTCCTATGTTTCTATGACCCTGAAAAGCAGGCCTAAGAAATGGAATTGCATTAATAATGAAGTATAAGGAGGAGGTTCGCTGTACCTGTAAATCACCGTACATCTGCAGATGACAATACACTCGACTTGACCTGAGGCAGAGAACATGAACCAAGATTTACACCCAGGCAATACTCCCCTGGGAGGGGGACAGGTGGTGGAAAAGCTGCAGTGCAGCAAATGAGATGCTCAGAGCTGAGGATGTGCTGGTGGCAAGGGATGTATGTGAATGAGAGAGAAAAGTGTGTGTGGCTGCAGAGACACAAAATACTGGAGTACCTCCAGCATCTATGGCTGTGCCCTGATCAACCTTTTTGGTTACTTCTTCAAATAGCTCAGTTTTCATAGAAACATAGAAACATAGAAAATAGGTGCAGGAGTAGGACATTCAGCCACTCAAGCTTTTCAACTCAACTCAATTATCAAATCTTTAACTACTTTAGCTAACACCTACAAACACCTCCATTCCCCTTCCTTTTCTCTCTCCCCTCACTCTCTCCCCTCGCTTTACCCCTCCTCCACTCCCTTCACCTGAATATGTAGGAAGGAACTGCAGATGCTGGTTTTCACCGAAGTTGGACACAAAATGCTGGAGTAACTCAGCAAGACAGGCAGCACCTCTGGATAGAAGGAATGGGTGACATTTCAGGTCGACACCATTCTTTGCTCTCGACCCGAAACGTCACCATTCCTTCTATCCGGAGATGCTGCCTGTCCCGCTGAGTTACTCCAGCATTGTGTCTGTCTCCCTTCACCTGAATCCTGGCGAACCTTGCACCAGTTTCTTCCCCCCACCCCTTCCAGCAATAGTCTTCACTAAATGGTCTTCATTAAAAACTAGCTTTGCAGAAGCAGTTGTGAGCCCAACGGTTATACATAGTTGCAAACTATCTCCCGCATTTATCCAGCAATCTCCCTATCAGGGAACCCCCTCCTCCGATTTGTTACCGGCCGTGATTTAATAATAATAATAATAATAATAATAATGCATTTTATTTATGGGCGCCTTTCAGGACACCTTACAGTTAAGTCAAGTTTACAGACAAATTACAAGTTTGCAACAAATTACAGTATTCGGAGAGAGAGCAGTGGCAGCTAGTCGCGCCAGCGTTCACTCTCATTTCCGGCAGCCACTTCTCAATTTCTCATTTGCAGCACACCAATAAAAATAAGGCACAACACCAAAGAAGAATTTAACACCAAACATAAAACATCCCCCCGCAATGTTTCCCACTGTGAGGGAAGGCAACAAAGTCCAGTCCTCATCCTCTTGTTCACCCCGTGCTTGGGGCCTATTTGAGGCCTCCGCAGTCGCCGCAACGGCGGCCCGATGTACCAGGCCCTCTCGCCGGATGATGGATGATGGATGATGGATGATGGATGATGGCCGTTCCAGAGTGTTTGGAACGGCCGCTTGCTGCCAGAGACCCCGGTCCCGAAGTCCACAGGCCGCGCTGGTCGGAGCTCCAACACTGGCGATCTCGGCGAGAGATCCCAAGCTCCGCGGCAACCATACTCGACGGCGCCCTCACTCACTCCAACCCTTCTTCTCTCTTCCACTTTTCTTGTGCTCCCCTCTGCAGTCGGTCTGAAGAAGGGTCCTGTCCCGAAATGTCACCTATCCATTTTCTCCAGTGCTGCTGTTGATTTACTCCATTATTTTGTGTCTATCTTTGGTACAAGCCAGCATCTGAAGTTCCTTGTTATTTCAAATCATTAAACTCAATTTTATTTTATTTTAACTGCCAGAGCTATCCCCTGCCCCCTTGTTGCCCTCCTGATTTCCATTTTAATCCTGCCCCTCAGTTCTCAAAACCCCTCCTGGGGTGCACGAGCCCAACTCCCTATACCTGGCCCTTGCCTCCTCCTTCTTCCTGACAGCCTCAATTTCTCTCCTCATCCAAGCTTCCTTACTCCCATCTGCCTTGCCTTTCACTCCAACAGGAATATGCAAACATTGAATTCTCGTCATCACACTTTTAAAAGCCTATTCTAACCAACTTTAGCAAGTTCCCGTCTGATACTAAAGTCCACCTTGACCCAATTCAGAAGGGCCCTATCTTTTTTTTTTTTTTCGATTTAAATCTTTTTATTTGAATTTCACAGCAATTTGCATACATACAATGATAACAGACAGTGACAGTCAAGGCATAATTGTGCAACAATATGTAAGCGACCCTCAAAGCCCTTACCCTTACCCACCTTCAACCCACCCGAATCAGGTCGGAACCAAACGGGAACAAACAACACTCACATACATACACATACACACAAATATGGTAAAATAAACGAAACAAAAAGTACTAAAAAAAATAAAATAAATAAAAAATAAATTTAAAAAAGGGGGTCACTAATAACAGTAAATAAGTAAGTAATTAAATAAATAAGTGTGGGGAGGGGGGGGGGGTTAAGGGGAGAGCAGCTGCAGTAGAGTAGAACAATGGTGGAGAGCACTCAGTCCTCTTCCGAGTCTGGGGACAAGTTGAGAGAGTTAACAAGTTCCAAGAAAGGGTCCCATGTATCTACGAATGTCTTGGTAGAGCCTTTGAGAGAGAACCTAAGTTTTTCAAGCTTTAAATTGTAAAGCACCTCCTTAATCCAGCGGGCGTGTGTCGGGGGACAGGTGAGCCTCCAGTTAAGCAAGATCAGTCTCCGGGCTAACAAGGTTGTAAAAGCTAGAACCCGTTTCACCGCAACAGAGAGGTTGGTGTTGGGAGGGGTACCGAAAATGGCTGACAGTGGGTTTGGAGGAATAGTCTGGCCGTAGGCTCTGCTTATCAAGTCGAAAGCACTCCTCCAAAAGGCTGCTAGCTTAGGACAAGACCAAAACATACGGCTATGGTTGGCAAGAGATTGATTACATCTGTTGCAGGTGCCCCTAACAGCGGGGTAAATTCTAGATAATCTTGCGTTTGTGTAATGGACTTTGCGAAGGACTTTGCATTGGATTAGGCCATGACGGGCACATATGGAGGAAGAATGGATCAAATCCAAGGCAGAGTCCCATTGCTGGTCTGTTAGTTTCCTATTCAGCTCACCCTCCCACACAGCTTTTAATGAGGTATGAGGTTTCAATATAACCGACCCTAACAAGTTATACAAAACAGAGATGCATTTCTTCCGGTTGGGATCTAGAGCTAAGATGGTATCGGTCAGGGTTTCAGGGGGGCGATTTGGGAAATGGGGGAATGTCTTCTTCACAAAATCCCTAATCTGGAAAAAACGAAAAAGGTGGGAGTTTGGGAGGCTGTAGTTGGACGAGAGCTCCGCAAAAGACGAAAAGATGCCATCCTTGTATAGGTTTTTGATACTACTGATACCGTTGCTATGCCAGGTTTTGAATGCCTGGTCTGTACTTGAAAGTTTAAAGAAGTGGTTTTTAAGCAGTGGGGTCAAGATGGAAGGGCCTTGTAAACCGAAGTTTTTCCTGAGTTGACTCCATATCTTGAGCGAGAGGGACGCAATTAGGCCTGCACCCACAGATGTTATAGGAAGGGGGAGTTCGGAGCATAGGACAGACCGCAACGGGAGATGTGAACTCGACTTTTCCATGTGTACCCAGGTCGGTAGGTGGTCGCAATCATCACTCATCCAATACAGGAGTTTTTGCAAGTTAGCTGCCCAATAGTATCGCCTAAAGTCAGGAAGTGCCAAACCGCCGTCACTCTTAGGAGACTGCAGTATCGCCTTTCGGATTCTAGCCGGTTTGCTACCCCATAAAAATTTAGATATTGTACCTCTCTGAAGGGGGAAGTGGGGCGACAGTGTGCCGTTTGTTTGTACTGAGGCCACCGGGGACGAGTATAATAGACTGACCCAAAGAATAAAACTGTTACAGAGGCCAAACCTGTCCATCGCCTCATATAGGTACCTCCACTCGACCCTGTCGAAAGCTTTTTCGGCGTCGAGGGAGACCACTATCTCCGGGGTCTCACTACTCGGTGAATGGATGAAGTTAAGGAGATGCTTAGTATTGTGGGAAGACTGTCGGCCTGGTATGAACCCTGTTTGGTCTAACGAGATAATAGAGGGCATCACTCGTTGAAGACGGAGCACAAGGGCTTTAGAGAGGATTTTGAGGTCCACATTCAGGAGTGAAATTGGTCTATAGCTACTACAAAGCAGGGGATCTTTCTCCTTTTTAAGAATTAGGGAGATAGTAGCCCACGACAAGGTGGGCGGTAGGCGACGATGTAAAAATGCCTCATTGTACATATCTCTCAGGACTGGTGTGAGGAGAGCAGAGAAAGCTTTGTAATATTCTACAGTGAAGCCGTCAGGGCCGGGTGACTTTCCGCTTTGCAGCGATGTGATGGCTGCTTGGACCTCAGCAACAGTTATGGGACCACTCAAGTCTCTCGTGGCTTCATCGTCAATTCGGGGAAACGTCATACTACTGAGCATGTCACCTGCAGTGGGAGGACAATCGGTAACGTATAGTTCAGCGTAGAATTTAGCAAATGCTTCATTAATTCTAAGAGGATCAGTATGAATCTCCCCTAAGCTGGATCTAATGGCTGGAATTAGCCATGAAGTCGCCTCAGTTCTGGCCTGATGGGCCAAAAGCTTCCCAGCTTTATCCCCAGATTCTTTTTTAACTATTTTAAAGATAGAACCTGTGTTCGCTTGTTCCAAAAACCTCACCTACTGAGTCAGTCAATCAATTTTATTTGTATAGCACATTTAAAAACAACTCATGTTGACCAAAGTGCTGTACATCAGTGCAGATACTAATGTGCTACATACAATGGTACACAGACCTAACAATACATACATAAACTGTTCACAGCGCCCCCTCAAAAACACTAGGGAGTCACTTGCCCTTCCCAATTTCCCCAAATACTGGAGTAAATTTTCCCAATAAAGAGAAAAATTAATCAGAGAATTAGTTTTTGTTTCCACATTTGAATCTAAAAATGTGCATGAACATCATGGGTGACTATGAGGATTTGCCCTCGGTTTGTCTAAAACTTGCCTCTGTGACCATCGTCGATGCATCCAGAGAGAATGGTGAAAACTACTCTGGTGATCTGCCTACAGTTTGAGAGAATATTTTCAGTGGTTTCCACTGCCCACTTTCCCCATGACTTCCTCTTTACACTCCACGCATTTGTGATGAAACAATCTTGTTGGGAAGTTGAAGAGGACATAGTCACTTCTAAAACAGCAACGGGAACATCGGGTCTGAATGAACTAAAGTCTAATCCTTGCAAACCAAGTTTAACAACATGTTTGCACTGATATTCTCCACCTTGACTCTGTCCCTCTGTGCAGTGGGTAAGTACAGTCCCAGGATGGGTCGTCCAGTCTGGGTTAGTTTCATCTGCTTTCAAATTCAATTTGCATATTGCAGTGATGTTTATCTATGATTTTACAGTTGAATATTTCTGTTTAAAATTGAGATGTTTTGTGTTCTTGGTTAGCTGTGAGAAGGACACTGAAGTGTACTGCTCTGGAGTTCCTAGCATGCTTGTATACTCTTGAATTTAGAAGGATGAGAGGGGATCTTATTGAGACATATAAGATTATTAAGGGTATGGACATGCTGGAGGCAGGAAACATGTTCCCGATGTTGGGGGAGTCCAGAACCAGGGGCCACAGTTTAAGAATAAGGGGTAAGGCATTTAGAACGGAGATGAGGAAACACTTTTTCACAAAGAGTGTTGTGAGTCTGTGGAATTCTCTGCCTCAGAGGGCGGTGGAGGCTGGTTCTCTGGATACTTTCAAGAGAGAGCAAGATAGGGCTCTTAAAGATAGCAGAGTCAGGGGATATGGGGAGAAAGCAGGAACGGGGTACTGATTGTGGATGATCAGCCATGATCGCATTGAATGGCGGTGCTGGCTCGAAGGGCCGAATGGCCTACTCCTGCACCTATTATCTATTGTCTATTGATACCAATTGTTTTTACTGCTTTGCTAATCGAGGTTTAGAAGTAATCTGAGGCTGTTCTGATTCATCTCTGAGCAAATTATTTGGCTGAAATATCAGAAAGATGGGAAACACGTGTACAATCGCAACCCATATCTAAAAGAAATGCATGATACAAATGCAAGAAAGAGTGGAGATTAAACAGGCGGATGTAATGGAGGGAAGAAAAGTAATGAGATGTTAGAAGGGGACATAATAACGGGAAGAGTGTTTATTTTTCATATGTAACGGAAGTGGACTGGAGCAATTAAATTCTTACTTGCTTTAGGCACATTAATCTGTACGGAGTTTGTACATTCTCTGTGTGATCATGTGGGAGTATTTTGGTTTCTTCCTACACACCAAAAACATACACGTTGTACATTAATTGACCGGTTAAATTGTCTCTGGTGTGTGGGATAATGCTAGTGTACGGGGTGATCACTGGTTGACGCGTACTCGGTGGGCCAAAGGGGTTGATTCCACGCTGTATCTCTATAGTAAAGATTTGTCAGAACAGCAACAACAAGAGCACTATGTTATCTAACTAAACTAGATGATGATAAAGCATTGTCAAAGTATGTAAAGTAACCACAGTCGTGCAAAGTCTGTTCAGGGCTGAGATAGGGTTGTGGTTAGAGTGTATAAATTAATTCAATTACCTGTTGGTTGATTAGAAAAAGCTGTTCTTGAACCTAGAGATAACAGTTCTCAGGCTGCAGCACCTGCTTCCCCATGATAGCAGTGAGAAGAGAGTGTGGGCTGGATGGTGTAGGTCTTGACGATATTAGCTGTCTTCTTGAGGCAGCCCTTCCTGTAGTTCCCTTCAATGGTGTGGAGGTCAGTATCGATGATGGACTGGGCAACATCCACTGCTTTTTGCTGCTTCCTTAATTCCTGAGCGTTCGAATTTTCGAACAAGGCCATGATGCAACTAGCAAGTAACCTGTCCACTGTACACTTGTGGAGGTTTGATAGAGTATTGGGCAACGTGCCAAATCTCCTTAAACCTCTGAGGAAGTAGAAGCATTGGTGAGCTTTCTTTGTGATTGCACCAGTGCGCTGTGCTCAGGACAGACCATCAGAGATGTGAAAGCTCAGGAACATGAAGCCTTTAACTCTTTCTCCATTGCCATTCCACCAACATAGACAGGTGCATAGTCCCTCTGCTTTCCCTTCCTGAAGTCAATAACCTGTTCCTTTTTCTTGCTGATGCTGAGAGCAAAATTCTTGTTCTGGTACCACTTAACTAAATTATCGATCTCCCTCCAGTACCCTAACTCAGTGTTGGCCATTACTCATCCAAGGATGGTGGTATAATTGGAGAATTTAAAGATGGCTTTGGAGCTGCGTCTGGCTACACAGTCACGGGTATACAGAGGGTAGAGCCCCACTTCCCCCTTCGGAGAGGTACCAGGCAGGGTTGCCCGTTATCACCACTTCTGTTTGCTGTCGCGATAGAACCCTTGGCGGTCTGGTTACGCTCAGAGAAGGGCTTTAAAGGTATTACACGGTTTGACACAATTCATAAAGTCTCATTGTATGCGGATGACCTGCTCCTGTACATCTCGAATCCAGTCAGCTCTCTCCCTGTGATTATGAATATTTTAGAACGGTTTGGGGTGTACTCTGGTTATAAACTTAACTACCAAAAAAGTGAATTATTACCGATTAACTCATTGGCTAAGCAGCTCCCTCGCTCTATAACCTCATTCAAATGGGCGGAGGAAGGATTTCGCTACCTCGGCGTTTTTATCACAATACCTATATTTGATATGTTCCGCACAAACTTCCAGCCTCTGGTTGAGAAAGCTGAAAGAGACTTTGACCGCTGGTCAGTCTTACCGTTATCCCTCGCGGCCCGGATAAATCTGGTCAAGATGGTCGTCCTACCCAAATTCCTGTACCTTTTCCAGCATGTTCCTATATTTATCACTAAATCTTTTTTGATAAATTAGAAAGGAGAATATCTAAATTTTTATGGGGTAGCAAACCGGCCAGAATTCGAAAGACGCTACTACAGTCTCCTAAGAGTGACGGCGGTTTGGCACTTCCTGACTTTAGCCGATACTACTGGGCTGCTAACTTGCAAAAAATCCTGTACTGGATGAATGATGATTGCGACCACCTACCGACCTGGGTACACATGGAAAAGGCGAGTTCACATCTCCCGTTGCGGTCTGTCCTATGCTCTCAACTCCCCCTTTCTATAACATCTGCGGGTGCAGGCCCAATTGCGTCCCTCTCGCTCAAGATATGGAGTCAATTTAGGAAAAACTTTGGTTTACAAGGCCCTTCCATCTTGACCCCACTGCTTAAAAATCACATCTTTAATCCTTCAAGTACAGACTCCGCATTCAAAACCTGGCATAGTAATGGCATCAGTAGTATCAAAAACCTATACAAGGATGGTATTTTTTCGTCTTTTGCAGAGCTTTCGCACAACTATAGCCTCCCAAACTCCCACCTTTTTCGTTTTTTCCAGATTAGGAATTTTGTGAAGAAGATATTCCCCCATTTCCCAAATCGTCCCCCTGAAACCCTGACCGATTCCATCCTAGCTCTAGATCCCAACCGGAAGAAATGCATCTCTTTTTTGTACAACTTATTAGGGTCGGTTATATTGAAACCTCATACCTCATTAAAAGCTGCGTGGGAGGGCGAGCTGAATATGAAACTAACAGACCAGCAATAGGACTCTGCCTTGGATTTGATCCATTCTTCCTCCATATGTGCCCGTCATGGCCTAATCCAATGCAAAGTCCTTCACAAAGTCCACTACACAAACGCAAGATTATCCAGAATATACCCCGCTGTTAAAGACACCTGCAACAGATGCAATCAATCCCCTGCCAACCATAGTCATATGTTTTGGTCTTGCCCTAAGCTAGCAACCTTTTGGAGGAGTGCTTTCGACGTGCTAAGCAGAGCCTATGGCCAGACTATTCCTCCAAACCCACTGTCAGCTATTTTTGGTATTCCCCCCAACACCAACCTCTCTGTTGCGTTGAAGCGGGTCCTGGCTTTTACAACCCTGTTAGCCCGGAGACTGATTTTGCTTAACTGGAGACTTACCTGTCCCCCGACACACGCCCGCTGGATCAAGGAGGTGCTCTACAATTTAAAGCTTGAAAAACTTAGGTTCTCTCTCAAAGGCTCTACCAAGACATTCCTAGATACATGGAACCCTTTCCTGGAACTTGTTAACTCTCTTAACTTGTTTCCGGACTCGGAAGAGGACTGAGTGTCCTCTATCACAGCTCTGTCTTATTGCAGCTGCTATCCCCTCAACCCCTCCCCCCCCCCTCCCCCCTCCCTCCCCACAATCTATTTATTTATCTATTTATTTATTTATTTATTTATTTATTTTTAAATCCTTTTTTTTTTTTTTTATTTAAATTTTTATTTTTTTTATCGTATTTGTGTGGATGTGTACGTATGTGAGTGTTGTTTGTTCCCGGGTGGCGAGGGTGGGTAAGGGTAAGGGTAAGGGTTTTGAGGGTCGTTTACATACTGTTGTACAATTATGTCCTGATTATCACTGTCTGTTATCATTGTATGTATGCAAATTGCTGTTAAATTCAAAATTCAAATAAAAAGATTTAAACTAAAGATGGCTTTGGAGTCTGGCTACGCAGTCACGGGTATACAGAGGGTAGGGCAGGAAGGAAAATAACACAAAAGCCAAGAACACTCATCAGCTCAGAGCAGCGGGTGGGGAGAGAAACCGAGTTAGTTTCAGGCAGGTGAACATTCATCAGATTCAATAAGGTCAAACACAGGCAAGTGGTGTGCCTCAATCAGTCTCTGCAAGTGGTGTGCCTCAATCAGAGCTTTGAATGACACTGACAAATGTCTACAGCACTGTGTGTACCCTTAATTTGGTTTGAAAATAAAATTATGGTTAGATGTAAAAAAGTACTGCCTGCAAATGGTTGTTTGGGTTTGGGTTGAAGTAAAAAGGCACTCTCTCTCCCCCCCCCCCTCCCTCTCCTCTCCCCCCTCCCTCTCCTCTCCCCCCCCCCTCCTCCATCTCCTCTTCCTCCCCTTCCCTCTCCTCTCCCCTTCCCTCTCCTCTCCCCCTCCCTCTCCTCTCCCCCCTCCCTCTCCTCTCCCCCCTCCCTCTCCTCTCCCCCCTCCCTCCTCTCCCCCCTCCCTCTCCTCTCTGTAAAAGGACTTGATCCAACACTCAAAGTCTCTTACCAAGTATCTTTATTTGTTCATTACATACGTTGTGCCCTAGCTGTCCGTGGTCATCACTGGGACTAGAGAGAGAGCTAGAGGCGGGGAAGCTACAATTATACAGGAGACAATGGGGCGTGGTTAGTAGTGGTGAGGTCACTATGTTAAAGGAGCATGCACTGATCTACATCCTTTCTCTTGGAAACAAAGCGACCACGGCTCATACGCTAGAGGCAAACCAGAAACAGTTGGAAAACATAATGAAGCAGACTACTCGCCCACATCCGTACCGGACAGGCGGCTTGACCAAACGCCCAGAGCGGGTGCGCAACCCGCCTTCCCCTTCCACCGCAGGAGCAACCGGAACGGGTGCAGGGACAGAGATAGGGGAACCGGGAGATGAAAGCCCAGGTGGAGGAGGAGAGCAAGGCGACGGAATGGGATCCACAGCAGGTGAAAGAGGAGAAGGGGGACCGTGCGGGATGGGAACCATGAGCTGAGAGGGAAGGGTACGTGGCATACGAGGAGTGACAGGGGCGGGAGCAGCCGCAGGCGGCGGTGAACGGACCGTCGGAGGGGGCGGTGAAGGCGGCGGGGAGGGAACGGACGGCGAAAACGGGTCGGCGGGAGGTGGAGCAGGCTCGTTGACTAGCAGCAGGTGCTGACGTGTCCGACGGTACACGGTGCCCTCGTAATTAACCAGGTAGGACCGTGGAGAGCCGGCATTGCCAACGACAACGGCCAGACGGTGATGACCGGAGGTGGACATCATCCGAACAACCTGGCCTGGGAACAGACGGGGAAGTAATCGGGAAGATTTATCAAAGGAGCGCTTTTGGATGTCCTGTTTCTCAACGATGCGATCCTTAACAGCGGCAGGGCATTGGACAGCGGGCGTTAGAGATTGCTGAGAAACCGGGAGAGGGGGTCTAGTGGTGCGGGACATGAGGCGCTGGGCAGGCGAACCAAGTGCGGGGTCCCGTGAAATGTTGCGGAGGTTGAGTAGGGCAAGATGGAAGTCAGAATGGGACAGACGGCAATGTTCCAGCAGTTCCTTGGCGCTGCGGACAGCGCGCTCCGCAAGGCCGTTGCTCTGCGGGTACTCGGGGCTGCTGGTGATGTGGCGAAAGTTCCACAGGGCGGCGAAAGCGGCGAACTCGGCGCTGGAAAACTGCCCGCCATTGTCGGATTGGAGAGTCACCGGGGAGCCAAAGGTAGAAAAGTGGCGGCGAAGCTTCCCGATGACGGCAACAGACGTGAGGGAGGGCAGCTGGTCCACCTCGAACCAGCTGGAGTAGGAGTCCACCAGGACCAGGAAGTGTTTGCCACGCCATTCGAATATGTCAGTGGCGACAGCCATCCACGGCAGCTCAGGAGCCGGCTGCTGCATGAGAGGTTGGCGTTGTTGATGAGGCAGTAGGCTGTTGCAGGCAGCACAGGCGGAGACCCTGTCACGAATCTCCGGAATCATGCCAGGCCAGAAAAACTGAGCCTGGGCCCGGGACAAAGTGGCCTCCACGCCGGGGTGACCGCTGTGTGCGGTTTGGTAGTAGTGGTCACGCAGAGCGTCCGGCACCACGACCTTGTGGCCCTTCACCACCACGCCGCTGTGCAGCACCAATTCGTCCCGAACCAGGAAGTAGGGCACGGCACCGGCCGGTAGAGAGGAGCGTCGGTCAGGCCAGCCACGGCGGATGACGCCCGCAAGCTGTTGTAGGGCAGGATCAGCGGCAGTGTGTTCGACCAGGGACTGCATCTGCCAAGAGGGAACAATGTTAACGTTCAGTACCATCAGGTCAGACGATTCGTACGGATGACGGACAACCGAAGGGAGAGGAGCACGGGACAATGTGTCGGCCACGAACATTTCCTTGCCCTTGCGGTACACAATGTTGAATGTGAATCGTTGGAGCTGCAGCATCATTCGCTGCAACCGCGAGGAAGCCGCATGGATAGGCTTGTTCAAAATAGAAACCAGCGGCTGGTGGTCCGTTTCAATGGTGAAAGTGTTGCCCATAATGTAGTCTTTGAATTTGGAGCATGCGAAAACCACTGCAAGGAGCTCCTTCTCGATCTGAGCGTAGCGCTGCTCAGCAGGGGTCATGGTGCGAGAGGCATAGGAAACAGGCAGCTGCCGATTGTCCTCGAGCTGCAGGCAGGCAGCACCGAGTCCGAACCGAGAAGCATCGCAGGTGAGGACGATTGGTCTGTTCAGGTCAAAATACGTTAAAGTCGGGGTGCGAGCGAGCCTGGACTTCAGGGCTACGAATGCCGACTGGTGATGCGGTAGCCAGACCCAGGCATTGTCCTTTTTGATTAGCTCCCTCAGAGGGGCACTCAGTTCGCTTAGCTCGGGTATGAACTTACCCAGGTAGTTGACCATGCCCAGAAATCGCTGCAGGCCGGGCACGTCGGTGGGAGCGGGCATTTCGGTGACCGCAGCAGTCTTCTGGGGGTCTGGCTTTAGTCCACTTGCTGTGAAAACGTGGCCCACGTACGTGACCTCCTGAACGCGGAACCGACACTTCTTCGGGTTGAGCTTGAGATTAATCTCACGGGCCCGGTCCAGGACTTGGCGAAGGTGCAGGTCGTGCTCAGCGACGTCCTTCCCGTATACCAGAATGTCATCGACAATAATAGCACATGGCAACCCGGCAAACAGCTGTTCCATGGTCCGCTGGAAAACCTCACTCGCTGAGTTGATCCCGAAGGGCATGCGAAGAAAACGAAACCTGCCGAAAGGTGTGCTGAAGGTGGTTAAATAAGACGAACGTTCATCCAGAGGGATCTGCCAAAAGGAGCTCTTGGCATCTAAGACCGAGAAGACAGTGGCAGGACCGACCTGTGCAGCGACGTCCTCCACCGTCCGCATGGGGTAGTGCGGGCGCTGGATAGCAAGGTTCAGGTCCTTCGGGTTGATGCAGATCCTGATCTCGCTGGCGTCTTTCTTGGCAGCAACGACCATGGTGGAGACCCACAGGGTGGGTGCGCTCACCTCCTTGAGAATGCCAGTGGAAACCATATCACGAAGTGTGGACTCCACGCGGCCCTTCATGGCAAAAGACACGCGGTGGGCCGGTCTAACCACCGGGTTGACCCCCGGGTCAACAACGATTTTATAGGAACAGGGCAGCTTGCCCAGAACATCATCGAAACGGTCAGGATACTCCATCAGGGGGTTCATGGGGGCCTGCACCAGGTGGACATCGCGGTGAAAAGAGACCAAACCCAAGTCCTGGCATGCACGGGCGCCCAGCAGGGTGACGTTATCAGAGTCCAGCAGGAAAAAAGTGAGGGGCCGAGAGGTCTTGAGAACAGTGCAGATAACAGTGGCCCTCCCCACTGCGACCAGAACACCTCCCCCATAGGCATGAAGGCGGGAGCTATCGGGAAGCACTATCTCACCCAAACGTATCTTTTTGAAGAGGCGAACAGACATAATGTTTGCAAACGCACCAGTATCGACCTTGGCCGAGAAGGAGTGTCCATTCACAATAACATGTATTGAGGGATCCGTTATCGGGCCAGGTGCACCCAGGAGCGAAAACACAGTCGGATCACCATGGGAGGAAATCGTATCTGAATCAGGGAGTTCTGGTTGGTACTGGGAACCAGGCGCGCTATCAGTGTCCGCTAGAATGTTTAGATTCCTTCTAGGAGCTGGGACCGGTTTCCCACGAGAACGGCAGGCTGACGAAAAGTGGTTAAGTTTCCCGCAAGAGTTGCAAGTTTTACCCAGCGCCGGGCAAACGTTGTACTGGTGCGAGGAGAAATTACAATTCGGGCAACGACGAGGGGTGACCTTAGCGGGAGAAGCGGGCGAGAACGGGCGAGGCGGGCTATTGATCCGCCGGCGGCCCACGGTACCGGTGAAGTTGATGTCCTGGGACTGTGGGTGGGAAACGGAGCCGACAGCAGAGGCCATACGAGCAGAATGCATGGCATCCTTTAGCGTGAGGTCGGGTTTCATTAGTAAATCCTCGCGCAGCTTTGAGTTCAGGAGACCGTATACCAGGACGTCCCTGATCAATTCGTCAGTTGTAATAGCTTCGAGGCGGCACCTCCGAGCCAGATGACGCAAAGAGCCAATGTAAGCGTCAATGTGCTCACCGGGAACCTGACGTCTTGAGAAAAACTTAAAGCGCTCAATTATGTTATTTGTGGGAATGTCACATAGGGCATTGAATTTGGCCATGAGACATACCGGGTCATTGCGGTCTTTCCGGAGGGTCGAAGTCGAACGCTGCATAATGTTCCATAGCCTCCGGACCAGCCAGGTTGAGGAGCATGTGAGCCTGTACCGCAGGAGATACACCAGGATGAGCAATAGCGATATAATGTTCATAGTCGCGCTGGAAGACAGTCCAGCGGTGCACGATGTCCGCGTCAAAAATGAGCTTGTCAGGACGACGGAACGAGCTAGCCATATTAAATGTAAAGGTGGGAAACAACTGGGAGAAACGAATAATGAAATAAAAACCGATAAACAGGAGACGCAAGTCTACCGCGCTGACACCATGTAAAAGGACTTGATCCAACACTCAAGTCTCTTACCAAGTATCTTTATTTGTTCATTACATACGTTGTGCCCTAGCTGTCCGTGGTCATCACTGGGACTAGAGAGAGAGCTAGAGGCGGGGAAGCTACAATTATACAGGAGACAATGGGGCGTGGTTAGTAGTGGTGAGGTCACTATGTTAAAGGAGCATGCACTGATCTACACTCTCCCCCCTCCCTCTCCTCTCCCCCCTCCCTCTCCTCTCCCCCCTCTCCTCCTCTCCCCCCTCTCCTCCTCGCCCCCCCTCCCCTCCCCCCCCCCCCCTCCCTCCCCCCCTCCTCCCCCCCCCTCCTCCCCCCCTCCTCCCCCTCTCCTCTCCCCTCTCCTCTCCCCTCTCCTCTCCCCCCTCTCCTCTCCCCCTCTCCTCTCCCCCCCTCTCCTCTCCCCCTCTCCTCTCCCCCTCTCCTCTCCCTCTCCCCTCTCCCCCTCTCCTCTCCCCCTCTCCTCACCCCCCTCTCCTCTTCTCTCCCCTTCCCCTCCCCCCTCTCCTCTCCCCCTCTCTTCCCTCTCCTCTCCCCCCTCTCCTCTCCCCCCTCTCCCTCCCCCCTCTCCTTTTCCCCCCTCCTCTCCCCCCCCCTCTCCTCTCCCCCCTCCCTCTCCTCTCCCCCTCCTCTCTCCTCTCCCCCTCCTCCCTCTCATCTCCCCTCGTCTCCCTCTCGCCTCCTAATTCCTCTCCTCTACCCCCACGTCTCCCTCTCTACCTCCTCACCCCTCTCCTCCTCCCTCTCCTCTCCCCCCCCTCTCCTCTCCCCTCATCCTCTCCTCTCCCCCCCTCTCCCTCTCCCCTCTCCTCTCCTCTCCTCTCCCCCCTCTCCTCTTTCCCCTCTCCTCTCCCCCCTCTCCTCTCCCCCCCTCATCCTCTCCCCCCCTCCTCTCCCCCCTCTCCTCCCTCTCTCTCTCTCCCCTCCCCCCTCTCCTCCCTCCCCCCTCTTCCTCTCCCCCCCTCTCCTCTCCCCCCTCTCCTCTCCCCCCTCTCTCTCTCACCCCCCCTCCTCCTCTCCCCGCCTCCTCTCTCCCCCCCTCTCTCTCCTCCCATCCTCTCCTCCTCCCCCCCTCTCCTCCCCCCTCTCTCCCCCTCCATCCCCTCCCCTCCCCCCCCCTCCCCTCCACCCTACCCCCTCCCCCTCCCCTCCCCCCCTCGCCCCCCCCCTCCTCCCTAGAGCACTCCCTCCTCTCTCTCCCCCCCTCCTCCCCCCCCTCTTTCCCCTCTCCCCCCTCTCTCCCCTCTCATCCCCCCCTCATCTCCCCCCTCTCTCCCCCCCTCTCTCCCCCCCTCGCTCCCCCCCCTCTCTCCCCCCTCTCTGCGCACCCCTCTCTCTCCCCCTCTCTCCCCCCTCTCTCCCCCCTCTCTCCCCCCCTCTCCCCCTCCTCCTCCCCCCTCTCCCCCCCCTCCCCCTCCTCTCTCCCCCCGTCTCCACCCCCCCTCTCCTCTCCCCCCTCCCTCTCCTCTCCCCCTCCTCTCTCCTCTCCCCCTCCTCCCTCTCCTCTCCCCCCTCTCCTCCTCTCCTCCTATCCTCTCCTCTCCCCCCCTCATCCGCACTCTCCTCTCCCCCCCTCTCCTCCTCTCCTCTCCCCCCTCTCCTCTCCCCTCTCCTCGCCTCTCCTGCTCCTCTCCCCCTCTCCTCTCCCCTCTCCTCTCCCCCCTCTCCTCTCCCCCCCTCTCCTCTCCCCCCTCCTCTCCCCCCTCTCCTCCCTCTCCTCTCCTCTCCCCCTCTCCGCTCCTCCTCCCCCTCCCCTCCTCTCCTCCCCCTCTCCTCTCCCCCCTCTCCTCTCCTTCCCCCTCTCTCCTCTCTCCCCCCCCTCTCCTCCCTCCTCTCATCCTCCCCACCTCTCCTCCCCCTCCATCCCCTCCCCTAAACCCCCCTCCCCTCCACACACACCTACCCCCTCCCTGCGCCCCTCATCCAACCCCCCTCTCAGCCTCCCTCTCTCTCCCCCCCCGCCTCCCCCCTCCTCCCCCCTCCTCTCCCCCTCTCCCCCCCCTCTCCCCCCCCTCTCCCCCCCTCTCCCCCCCTCCCCCCCCCCCCCCCCCGCTCCCCCCCTCTCTCTCCCCCGCTTCCCCCCCTCTCCTCCCCCCCTCTCCCCCCCCTCCCCCCCCCCCCCCCCTCCCCCCCCCCCCCCCCCTCTCTCCCCCCTCTCTCCCCCCTCTCCCCCCTCTCTCCCCCCTCTCTCCCCCCTCTCATTCCCCTCTCTCTCCCCCCCTTCTCCGCCCCCGGCTCCTCGCACCCCCTCCTCTCCCCCCTCCTCTCTCCTCCCCCGCTCCTCCCTCTCCTCTCCTCCCCCCTCATCCTTCCTCTCCTACTATCCCCGCTCCTCAGCCCCCCTCGCCTCCTCTCACTCTCCCCCCCTCTCCTCCTCGCCGTATCCACCGCTCGCCCCCCCTCTCCGTCTCCCCTCTTCCTCTCCTCCCCTCCGCTCCTCTCCTCTCCTCGCCTCTCCCCCCGTCTCGCGCCTCCCCCCTCTCGCTCTCACCCCTCTCCTCTCCCCCCTCTCCTCTCCCCCCTCCGCTACGCCTCATCCTCAGGTCCGCCCGCCATCCGCCCTCGCCCTCTCACTCGCCCGCCCCGCTCCTCTCCTCCCCCCCCTCTCCTCTCCTCCCCCTCCTCCTCTCACCCCCCTCTTCCTGCTCCCCCGCGGATCCTCGCTGTCCCCCCCCTCGAACCTCCCTCCTCTCATCTCCCACCTCCGCTCTCCTCCCCTCCAGCCCCCTCCCCTAAACCCCCCTCCCCTCCACAACACACCGAACCCCCCTCCCTGCGCCCCTCATCGCAAACACCCCCTCTCATCCCTCCCACCATCGCTCCCCTAAACCCCCCTCCCCCCCACAGCACCCCTACCCCCTCCCTGCGCCCCTCATCCACCCCCCTCATCACTCCCTCTCTCTCCTCCCCTCTCCCCCCCCTCTCTCTCCCCACTCTCCCCCCCCCTCTCTCCCCCCTCTCTCCCCCCCTCTCTCCCCCCTCCTCTCTCCTCCCCCCTCTCTCCTCCCCCCTCTCTCCTCCCCCTCCCTCTCTCTCTCTCTCTCCCCCCTCCTCCCCTCCATTAGCATGAGTGCGGGAGGGGGGGGGAGGGTAGTTAGTGTGTGATTCTGCATGCCGCCTCCCCCCCCCACAACCGCACATTGGGGGAACAGACCCAACGGGTCTGCACTTGGTCTAGTAGCTGTTAAAAATGACTATACCCATCTGACAGGTTAAACATTACACTAACTAACAAGAGATGGCCAAAGGACATAAATGCAATAAATGTAATACATTTAAAGGTGTCAAGACGCCACATTACCGGACATTCAGATTAGATGTATGTGTCAATGAAGATACCCAGTTTGTAAGCACCATTTATAACAAAATTGTTGATAAAGCTTTTTCCATCATTCCCACTTCTGAATTAACATTAAAATTTCAACTGAAATATCTCCTGACCAAATTTGTGATGTATGTGACTGACAGTAGAAGTAAAACCTGGATAAATCCAACGTATATTTGTGAATGTTGCTTATTAAATAACTACAGTACTGATACTCCATATTAACAGCATTGATTTGCCATTAAAATGAATTCTGTAATAACGTGTCAGTGACAATCGAACACTGCGGTTTTAATGTTTCACGTGTTAAAAATGTAATTAATCCATCTTTATGGATTAAAACAAATAATAACATTGGGAATTAAAACATATTTGATTGCATTCTGTTATCAAACATAGTCAATGTTAGCTCTGAAGACATTTCCAGCACAATAGGGTCGGGAGGGGGGTGTATGAATCAGTGCAGGATGGATAGATGGTGGGGGGGGGGGGGGGGGGGGTCTTGAGAAGGCAATCAGTGCGGATTGGATGGATTGAGGCAGGGGAATTAGTGAGTGTTGGTTGGAGTAGGTAAAATTGTGAGGGGAGAGTGCGGGGGATGTCAGTGGGGTTGAATGGGGGGGGATCTGTGCAGGATGGATGGGGGAGCAGTGCAGGATGGATGGGAAGGGGGGTCAGTACAGGATGAATTGGGGGACCAGTGTAGGATTGATGGGGAGTGGCAGGAGAATCAATGCTAGGTGGCTAGGGAGATCAGTGCAGGATGAATAGATGGGGGGGGGGAGTGGGGAGCTCAGGGGATGTCAGTGAGGCAGGAATGGGATCAGTGTGGGATGGAGAGGATGGGTCTCAGGATAAGGGGAGTTGAGGGGGCGTACGAGAGAGACTGAGAGAGGAGAAGGGGCAGAGGAGGTGGGAAGGAAGGCCAGCGCTCCTCGAACAACACCTGTCAGGCACGGAAATCGCAACCAAAATATGGAGGGGACCGCAGACAAAATATCTTGGCGGCCGCGCGTGCATGCGCACACTCACACACACGCGCGAGGCTTCTGTGATCGGTAATTTCAGCTCAATCCTGCGCTAAATGCAGCTCAACTGCCTGTCTCGCCTACAGCCCTGTCTCAATCCAGACATGGCTGTTGGTAAACCTGGCGGGACAGGCAGAGTGAGCTGTTTTTTGCGCTGGCTGTGGACCCCACGCCCGTCTGACTCCCGATGCCTCTGGCCACCCCCGGGCGTGTGGAGGCTCTCGGGTGGGTGGGGGGATGGTCCAGTGGCGGTTCGGCAGCGATTGCAGCGCCGGAGAGCCGGGAACGATCCTGGCTGCGGTGCAGGGCTGCCGAGAGTGTTTTGGCACGTCTCCCTCCTCCAATCATTCCGTACAGATTCCGTACAGACAAGACAAGTCAAGTCAAGAGAGTTTATTGTCATGCGTCCCAGATAGGACAATGAAATTCTTGTTTTGCATGAATACAGAACATATCGGTGTCCATATACCATTATATAAATATATACACACATCAATAAATATGCAGATAAAATGCAAATAAACAGATAATGGTCCATTAATGTTCAGAGATTTGTTTCAGTTGAGTTTAATAGCCTGATGGCTGTGGGGAAGCAGCTATTTCTGAACCTGGACGTTGCAGTCTTCAGGCTCCAGTACCTTCTACCTGAAGGTAGCGGGGAGATGAGTGTGTGGCCAGGATGATGTGGGTCCTTGATGATGCTGCCAGCCTTTTTGAGGCAGCGACTGAGATAGATCCCCTTGATGGTAGGGAGGTCAGAGCCGATGATGGACTGGTCAGTGTTTACTACATTTTGTAGTCTTTTCCGCTCCTGGGCGCTCAAGTTGCCGAACCAAGCCATGATGCAACCGGTCAGCATGCTCTCTACTGTGCGCCTGTAGAGGTTAGAGAGAGTCCTCCTTGACATACCGACTCTCTGTAATCTTCTCAGGAAGTAGAGACGCTGATGTGCTTTCTTAATAATTGCATCAGTGTTCTCGGACCAGGAGAGATCTTCAGAAATATGCACGCTCGGGAATTTGAAGCTCTTGACCTTCTCCACCATATAAACGGGATTGTGGGTCCCCATCCTACCACTTCCAAAGTTCACAATCAGTTCCTTGGTTTTGCTGGTGTAGAGGGCCAGGTTATTGTGCTGGCACCATTTGGTCAGTTGGTCGATCTCA
This sequence comes from Amblyraja radiata, assembly GCF_010909765.2. Lineage (NCBI taxonomy): Eukaryota > Metazoa > Chordata > Chondrichthyes > Rajiformes > Rajidae > Amblyraja > Amblyraja radiata. The sequence goes on along the minus strand of NC_045963.1, from coordinate 64,416,055 downwards.
CTTCTATACTCTGACTCGTCCCCATCAGTGATACGTCCCACAACAGTGGTGTCGTCAGCGAACTTGATAACGGAGTCAGGATCTAAACCCGTGTCCCTGGCACTGTGAGGCAGCAGCAACCCGCTGTACCTCTGTACCTCTCTCTCTGTACCTGCCAGCAGCCGCAGCAGACCCTCCGCCTTCCAGTTAGAAAAGCGCATCCCTGGGGGTGACCCGGCCCTGGTTCCCTCTGCTCATTGGGCGCCGACTCCACACTGCACCGAATCACTCCCGAGTCAAGCGGCGCGCTGGGCTGGAGGAGAGAGCGAGATGCATGCGAGGCTTCGGCCGTGGGCTGGAATCGGCCTGTTCATGGGGTCTTTCATCAGCCGGCGGAGGCTTCAACATCGGTAGCCTTGATCGCCTAGATACAGCAGTTTGATTTTATGCCGCGACGGGCACAGAAAGGCCCCGCAAATGGGCCGATTCAGCCCTTAGAAAGCAGCTGATAAAGTCTGGATGACAAAACATGGGGGGTGATTGTTCCCCCACCTCTCAAAGCATGGGGGGGGGGGGGACTTGGACAGGCTTGGAGAGTTGGCAGATGCATGGCAGATGCAGTTTAATGTGGATAAATGTGACGTTATCCACTTTGATGAAAGAGCAGGAAGGCAGATTATTATCTGAATGGTGTCAAGTTGGGAAAAGGGAAAGTGCAACGAGAACTGGGTGTCCTTATTCAGCAACTGCTGAAAGTAGTTACGCAGGTACAGCAGGCAGTGAAGAAAGCGAATGGCATGTTGGCCGTCATAACAAGAGGAGATGTGTAAAGGAGCAAAGAGGTCCTTCTACAATTGTACAGGGCCCTGGTAAGACCACACCTGGAGTATTATGTGCAGTTTTGGTCTCCAAATTTGCGGAAGGGCATTCTTGCTATAGAGGGAGTGCAGCGTGGGTTCACGAGGTTAATACCCGGGAAGGCGGGACTGTCATCTGTTGAAATAATGGAGTGACTGGGTTTGCATACACTGGAATTTAGAAGGATGAGAGGATATCTTATTGAAACATATAAGTTTATTAAGGGATTGGACACGCGAGAGGCAGGAAACATGATCCTGATGTTGAGGGAGTCCAGAACCAGGGGCCATATTTTAAGAATAAGGGGTTGGCCATTTAAAGCGGAGATAAGGAAACACTTTTTCACCCAGAGAGTTACGAATCTGTGCAATTCTCTGCCTCAGAAGTTAGTGGAGGCCAATTCTCTGGATGCTTTCAAGAGAGAGTTAGATAAAACTCTTAAAGACAGCGGAGTCAAGGGATATGGGGAGAAGGCAGGAAAGGGGTACTAATTGTGGATGATCAGCCATGATTACAGTGAAAGTGCTGGCCCGAAGGTCCAAATGGCCTACTCCTGCGCCTATTGTCTCTTGTTTATTGTCTATATTAAATGAATGTTACTAGAAATACTAGCATTGTTCCTAATATACTGCTAAGTTTAACACAGTTACAGTCAACAAACACTTACAGAGAACAGGGCTTATCCATTGACATTCAGTGTTTGTACTTTTACCAAAAGGATTGTTGGTCATTTCAGTGCTGAGTGAAAGAGTGGAGATCAGATGAAAAGAAAATGAGACTACAAATTGGGAATGAATATGCAGAATATTCATAAATATCCATGCTGCCTTTTGTTTCAAATTATTATCATTATTTTTCAGGTCATCATCTGTTCTGATCTTTGTTTATTAAAACCCACAGGTCTAAAGGCAAACACAGTCATGATCCAATCCCCAGGAGCTCTGGTGGTGCGTGAAGGTGAAACAGTGGAGATACGGTGTGTCCTGAACAGCACCGATGTGAATGACATTGTGAACAAATTTGACGTTCACTGGTACAACTCACGTAATGGAAAACAAATACTTGGTCTTGATGTTAATGGCTACACTTACAGGTCACTGGGCTTCTCCGATCGATTTCAGCTTTCCAGGGACGACGCCAGTAACAGCTACTTACTGACCATCAGAGAGGTGGTGATTGACGACTCTGCTGATTACATCTGTGGCCTTTGGGGGGTGAAATTTGGAAATGGAACCCAGCTGAATGTAACCAGTGAGTATTTAAATTGGTTCTATTTCCAATCCTAACATCACGAGGAATCATGGTGTCATGTTGTCAATTTTATAGAGACAGACCTCATTAGAAGTTCACTAAGAAAGGTTTCATACAATGTATGGAAATATTTTGAGATGGAACCCTGCTGAATGTAACCAGTAAGTACTTGACATTGGTTGTATATCCTGTTCCGTAAAACTATGCTCTCTATTTCTTGATTCCCAAACCCTTAGAATAGCTTTCACACTTTTTACGCCCTCATGATTTTGACAAGTTTATAAGATCACTCCTGAGCTTCCTGAACTCCAAGGAATAAAGTCCCATCCTCTCCCGATAACTCTATCCTTCGAGTACTGACAACATTCTCAGTAATCTTTTCAGCACTGTTTCCAGCTGAATCACATCTTTCACAGAGGAGGGTGACCAAAACTGAACACAATAATCCAAATGCAGACTCTACCGTGCCATATATATATATAGATGATATAAAGACTCTTGTTTGCAATATACATGAATAATTTGGATGAAGTGATTCAAAGTAACATTAGCAAATTTGCAGATGTCACAAAGCTGGGTGGCAGTGTGAACTGTGAGGAGGATGCTAAGAGAATGCAAGGTTACTTGGACAGGTTGGGGGAGTGGGCAGATGCATGGCAGATGAAGTTTAATGTGGATAAATGTGAGGTTATCCACTTTGGTATCAAAAAAAGGAAGGCAGATTACTATCTTAATGGTGTCAAGTTGGGAAAAGGGGAAGTACAATAGGATCTGGGGGTCCTTGTTCATCAGTCTATGAAAGCAATCATGCAGGTACAGCAGGCAGTGAAGACAGCGAATGGAATGTTGGCCTTTATAACAAGAGCAGTCGAGTATAGGCGCAAAGAGGTCCTTCTGCAGTTGTACAGGGCCCTAGTGAGACCACACCTGGAGTATTGTGTGCAATTTTGGTCCACTAATTTGAGGGTCTTGCTATTGAGGGAGTGCAGCGTAGGTTTACAAGTTTAATACCCGGGATGGCGGGACTGTCATATGCTGAGAGAATGGAGCTGCTGGGCTTGTATACTCTAGAGTTTAGAAGGATGAGAGGTATCTTATTGAAACATATAAGATTGTTAAGGGTTTGGACACGCTAGAGGCAGGAAACACGTTCTTGATTAATGAAAACATTCTTGGCAATTGCTTTCGCTTTTGTCCGTCTTGCGCCGGTCCCAGAATGTTGAGGGTATCCAGAAGCAGGGGCCACAGTTTAAGAATAAGGGATAAGCCATTTAGAACGGAGACGAGGAAACACTTTTTCTCACAGAGAGCTGTGAGTCTGTGGAATTATCTGCCTCAGAGGGCGGTGGAGGCCGTTTCTCTGGATACTTTCAGGAGAGAGCTAGATACGGCTTTTAAAAATAGTGGAGTCAGGTGATATGGGGAGAAGGCAGGAACGGGGTACTGATTGGGGATGATCAGCCATGATCACGTTGAATGGCGGTGCTAGCTAGAAGGGCTGAATGACATACTCCTGCACCTATTGTCTATTGTCTATTGTCAGGCATTCAATCTTTTCTGTAAACGCACGAGTGCTAAGTGAGTGGTAAACACCAGCACAGAACCCTCCTTAATTATTGTCATGAATTAGTTCCAGTATCTTCTCATGGCATGGAAACAGGCCCTTTGGCCCAACTTGCACACCGGCCAATGTGTCCCATCTACACCAGTACCACCTGCCTGCATTTGGCCCATATCCGTCTAAACCAGTCTTGTCATGTACCTGTCTAAATGATTTTTAAACTAAATGTTTACAAGAGAGTCTCCCATCTCCCCTTCATTGAACTTTCCAACCATAAAGCTGTTTCCTGTTTAAATACCAATGAAAAGAAACATTTAGGACATCATCTCTACTACTGCCTCCATGTTGTCCATGTTGTTCCTAATGGGTGCTACGTTTTCCGTAGTTATTCTTTTGTCCTTATGTATGTTTTCAAGTGTAACTTAATCCTATCTGCCAGAGAGGTTAGTGGCCCATACAGCTTTCCTCATTTTTTTTAAGCTCTCTCCAATCCTCTGATACTTAACAATCCTCCAGGTCATTTGTTCCCCATACCAGTCACAAGTTTCACTTTTTCTCTTTATTCAACCCTCAATAACCATCGACAGTTCCCTGTACTTAATACTCTTAGCATTTACCCTTCTAGGAATATGTTGGTCTTGAACTCTGATTGTTTTTCCATTGAATGCTTCCCACTATGCAGATGTGGACTCACCTGCAAGTAGACGCACCCACTCTGCTATTCTTCCAAACAAGTGAATAACCTTGCGCATCCCACATTATACTCTGACTGCCACATTCTCGCCAACTTGCCTGAGTACGTCCTTTTGCAGAGTCTTTCATGGCTTCCTGCAATTCATCAACAATGGTACTTTTAGTCCTTATTAATGTAATGATTGAATTAACAGTCACAGTTCATACTTACTGGGTGCCGCAGGAAAATATCAATTTGCAAATTAACATATATTGAAATGTATTTAACAATGTAATGGGTCTGACATTTGTTCAATACATCAACAATGCAACAAGGTAAAGAGGATGTGTTGCCGAATGTGCCTGAATGTGGTCAGGAAACATGAGAAATACAGCTCGGCCATACTCGGCAACACATCCACTTTACCTCCTTTTCGACTCTCTGCAATTTCTTGCGGTCTTGGATGGAACTGTTCTCAAACCCAGGCTGTGATGCATCCCAATTAAATGCATCTGTAAAAGTTGGTGACAGTAGTTGGGGATATGTCAAACTTCCTAAGCCTTCTAAGAAAATAGCAGTGTGGTGTGCTTTTTGAAGTATCAGTGTTTTTTCACAATGGTTTCGACATGGCTGGTCCAGGACAAATTGTTCACGATATTTATTCCTAGGAACTTGAAGCTTTGAATGCTGGAATGAACTCAGTTGTGTGAAGGACCTGTTTCCATGCCTTATCTCTAAACTAAATTGAATTAAAACTCTGACTTCAATACACTTTCTGTACCATTTCCATATCTTCTGATTCTTCCAATATCCACTGATCTCACTATTCTTTTTTGAGTACAATGAATGATAGAGCCTTCACACTCTGGGGGTAAGAACTCCAAAGGTTCACCAACTTTTGAGTGGATCCATTTCTCCTTAGTTCACTTCTAAATGACCTTGGCCTCAATTTAAAAACTGTAACTGCTCCCATGAATCTAAATTCCTAGCTGGGAAACATCTTCTCCACATTGACCTTGTCAAGTTCCGTAACCATTTTATATAGTGAAGACTTCTCAATCTGCTTAACTTTAAACATTAGACTGCAGTTACTCAATATCGCCTCATATGATAGAACTATTGTTCTAGGAGCTATCTAACAAATCTTCACTGCACTCAGCTTAAAGCAATAATGTTTTATTTTTGTGCCCTGTACGTCTTGTGTGGACAAGGGAAGAAAACTAAAGAAGGTCGCGCCCCGTACGACTGTGATGGCCCAGGAGGGTTCCAGCAGTGGGGGGTGACCGGCGGCACCTGGACCGCGCTCGCTGCGGTCCACAGTCACCGACTCAATCTCTGCTCAGCCAAGCCCAACTCCGCAAGCTGCTCAGCTCGAACTACCGCAGCGGGTTGGAGGCAAGGCAAAGCAGAAGTCGGGCCGGCCGATAGACTCGGACGAGTCTGGTCAGGAAGACGCGCTGCCCGAGAGCAGCAAAGGTGACCGTTTATCCTGCATGGAGCAGTTGATGGAGCAGATGGAGCAAGCTCGCCATGGGAGTGCTCGCACACCCACTACAGCACCGTATTCGGCGCTGTCCATCGCATCTCCCTCGACAGAGGGGAGCGTTGGGGGCCAGGGCTGGGCTGGCCTGGAAGTGGGGCTCGTGGCTGAAGACACCAGCAGTGTGCTGGGGGTGCAGGACCAGGAAGAGCTGCTGGGAGTGGTCAACCGGTTCACGGTGTCACCACGAGCGGGACAGCCGTTGCAGTCGAAACTGGCGGCCATTATAGACTACCTGTCCTTCCACCCGCTGCAGGAACAGGTAGTCAATGAGATTGTGGACAGATATACACCTCCGGAGAACTGCATCTCACTAAATGTACCGGCCGTTAACAGCCAAATCTGGGGGTACATTGGGCTGGTGATAAGGACCCAGGAGGTGAAGCTCCAGAAAGTCTTAAAGCTCCTAACGTCAGCAATAACGTCCAATGCTCGTTCGGTTGATGGGGTCGAAATGACCGATAACCAGCAGGACACACTGGCTCTACTGTGCAACACACAGTATGAGATAAACTGCCTACTGAAGGATGTCATCAGACCTGCTCTCAATCCCAAATTTGCAGGGTTGTGCAAAACTGAAACTGCACAACCACAAATACTGCTGTTTGGGAAGGACGTTGAAACAAGTCAAAGATCTGGACGAAGAGTCGAAAGCCCTTGGACTCATGAGGGCAGGTCCAGGAATGAGTAAAGCCACATAACCCAGGCGGCAGCACCCCTATGCATCCACCAGCATGCGTCAACACCAGGGTGCTGGTGAAAGCATGGGGGCCGCACATCATCCCCGGAGGTCTTTTTTAGGCCAGGGCCCAGGGCGGCCCTCTTGGAAGATGTGCCAACCCCACACTCCGGCGCCTCGACCAGCGAAGAAACAGAGGCCGAAGAAATTAACACACTACCGGTAACCATGGAGGTAGGTGGGTCTGGTTCCTTCTAGAACATAAAAGGTGTAGGGCCTGTACTAACAGGGGGAAGGTTACACTTGTTTTTCGAAGCATGGAGGACTATCACACTTGATAAATATATACTACAAAGTATTCAGGGATACAAAATTGATTTCATCCAAAAAAGTATGCCACCAGTTCAACATGTACCTCACAGGGAGTTTGTACTCTCACAAAGGGAAACATGCGAGGGACATGCAGAACTGGTGAGGTTACATGCAAAAGGAGTCATAGAGAAAACGGAACGTGACTCTTAGGAATTTGTATCGAATATTTCTACAAAAACCAAGAAAGATGGTGGGTGTCTCATCATCATTGACTTAACTACACTGAATACTTTTGTCAGGTATATACATTTCAAAATGGAAATATTTGTTACTGCTAAACAATTAATTTCCAAAGGATACTTCATGGCATGCATCTATTTGAAAGATGCATACTATTCAGTAGCCATTCATAAGGATCATCGTAGATACCTAAAGTTTAACTGGATGGGACAACAATGGCAGTATAAAGTGTTGCCTAATGAGTTAACATCAGCCCCAAGACTGTTTACCAAGATATTAAAACCGCCAATAAGCAATTCTAAAATTGAAAATGTAAATAACGATATGAGTGAAGTTGATGACCAAGCAATATATGTACCACCAACTATTGAAACACCATTATCTCCTGATGCTGCGACAGTCAACGAGACATACTAAACCTCCTGACTGTCTCAACTTATAAATAGGAGGGGAGAATGAAGTGTACCTATGGGTGGGGTGTCGGGCTGGCGAGGCCTGCGGAATCAGCGATAATTTCCAGGCGTTTTGAAGTTGTGTATTATGGAAATTAGTTGTTTAAAACTTAAATAAATAAAGTTTAAGTAAATTACAATTTTTCATTTGCATCACAACTGTTTTAGTTTAGTTTAGAGTTACAGCGCGGAAAAGAGGCACTTCATCTCACTGAGTTCTCACCTACCAGCAATCCCTGCACACTAACACTAACACTATCCCACGCACACCAGGGACAATTTACAGTTATACCAAGCCAACCTACATACTTTAACGTCTTTGGAGTGTGGGAAGAAACCGGAAATCCTGGAGAAAACCCACGCGGGTCACGATGAGAACGGCCAATCTCTGTACAGCCAAGCACCCATAGTCAGGATCGAATCCGGGTGCCTGGCATTGTAAGGCAGCAACTCTACCATTGCGCCACTGATAGCTTGACATAATTTATAGGAAATTTGCTAGAATAGTAAGATTAAACAAGAACTTACCAGTTTGAAGTTTGATCTTTATTTTATGAGGAGTTACGATGAGGGATTACGTGAAGACCCCGCCAGCACGCATGCGCGCCATTCTTCAAAGCAGCGATGTGGAATCACAGAAATAGTAATTGAAATAAACATAGTAAGATAAGAAGAACTAGGATACCAGTTGACCTTTATAATTGAGGGTGGGAGCGGAGGGCACGTAATCCCTCATCGTAACTCCTCATAAAATAAAGATCAAACTTCAAACTGGTAAGTTCTCGTTTAATGTTACTATTTTACTTCGGAGTCACGTGAGTGACTACGTGAAGATTTTAAAGATCTGTGATTTCAAGCCGTGGAACAATCCATGCTTCACTCACTGCCGAAGTCATCCAAGGGAGGAAGTATGTTATCGTAATTAAACATGAATCCATTTTTTAAAAACAATAACGATTTTTCTTTTTTAAACAAAGAAAAATAATGCTCCCTCGGGCTAAATTATATATTTGCAGAACTTAAATTTTTTTCTGCAAACACTGCAGGTTTTGCAATCGGCTTGTTATAAAATATTTGGAAAGTCCTTTCCGTAGACCATCCTGCTGTTGCCAGAATATATTCCATTGGTACCTCCATATTTCTGGTCCCCGATGTTGCTGCTGCCCTGGTGGAGTGAGTTTTTAAAATGTCAGTATCCATCCCAGCAGCCCCCAGAACCTGTCTGAGCCATCTTGAGATGGTTTGTACTGACACCCGACCATGAGGCTGTTTGAAGCTAACCCATAATGCCATTTCGCTTCCTCTTAAGGCTTTAGTTGTCCTAAGGTAAAGCAGTAGATGTGACATGACACACAAACGTGGGTCAGATGGGTCAGATGGGTACGCCCGGAATTCCAAAGTCAGTCCCGAAGTTCCCGGTCTACTCTGTTTGACCAGCTCCAAGATTCTGAATGCTATCTTGTCAGTTGATGTTACCATATTGTCCAGTCTTAATTTGTATAGGGACTGGACACTTTGGGTTGAGACCAAGACCATCAGCATAGAGTGAGCTGTTCCAGGGACAGGGACCTGGCTGGTGACCAACCCCTTAGTAATGTCAGGATGACACTGACATCCCAGATCTGGGTGTACCTTGGTCTAGGGGGATTGGTGTTATTGATACCCGTCATTAGTTTGGCCACCAGAGGGTGAGATCCTATGGACTGCTGTCCTGGTGCCTTCCATAGATAAGCTGACAGAGCACTCCTAGCACTGTTGATTGTGCTGTAACTCAGTCCTTCATCGAAGTGAAGGCTGGATAGGAACTCCAGGACGTTGGTAATTGTAGCTTATCTGTATGCTACCCCAGTCCTCGAGCAGTACACTTCCCACTTCCGAATGCTGGAGAGGTACTGCTTCTTGGTCGATTCTCAGTAGGCCGCCATGATCATCTTCATGGCCCTGTCCGATAATCCCAGATCCAACAGAGGCCGTTTCAAATTCTGCAAGCCAACAGATTTATCCTGTCATGGCACGGATGACTTTCGCCCGTAACAGGATGGGCCAACAGATCTGGTCTTTTGGAAATGGTCATGAGTGGTTCAGTGACCATGTCGAGGACCACAGGGAACCATGGCTGTGTAGGCCAGTCAGGTACTACCAAAATACCTGAAGCTGAGTCCATTTGTATTTTGCGTAGGACCCGACTGATGAGGCAGAAGGGGGGAAAGGCATAGAAAAACAATTTTCCCCAATTCAGCGAAAAAGCGTCCATCATTGCTGCCTCAAGGTCTGGTTCCCAAGCGACACATGTTGGTAACTGGTGATTCAGTCGGGATGCAAAGAGATCGATATCAGGTGTTCCATACCGCTTTGTAATATCAGCAAACACTTTATGGTTCAACATCCATTCGGTGTTGTCATTAAATTTTCGTGTTTCTGAAAATCCTGACCTAGAATTATATCGCTACACAAATCTTTCAAAATATCAAGACATACAGATTTATAACTAGTTTTGTTCAGAATAAAGTCTACAATACAAGATCCAATAATTTGTGTATTGAGAGTTGCCAGAGCCATCGAGATTTCTCTATTTGAAGGAATTGTAGTTAGATTTAGACAAGACACAAGTTGTTCATTTATAAAACTTTCTGAACTGCCAGAATCAAGTAGAACATTAAATGTATGTCCATTGATGGATACCGTTGTAGCTGCATGAGACAAGCTCTGAGGAAATGCAGCTGTAATTGCACATAAAGAAGGCATATACATGGCAGCAGTCACACTTTAGTAGTTGCTTTAGACTTGCATGCCCTAGAATAATGTTCCTTCTTGCTACAACTATTAAAAGTTGCCTCTCAAGCTGGATATATCTCTCTATTATGAATATTACCCCCGCAAAAGTAACACTTCCTTTTTGAATAAGTATATGCTGCAGCAGGGGCACTTTTATCAGTAGAAATTGTTTCAGCTTGTTCCATATTAGTACTTGGGTGAGATTCTTTTATAGTAGTTGCAGCAGAAACACATTAGATGAGCCATAAGCATCTTAATTTTTCTGAGCCAAGTCGAATGAGTAAGCTTGATTGTAAGCTGACTGTAAATCAAAGGTTTTGTTTTCAAATCGTCAAACCATGCCAAACCATTGATAAAAGAGTCTCAAATAAGTTCCTGTCAATATTGATCAGCTGTACCTGCTTTGAAGGCACAGTCTTTGAAGTTCTTGTAAAAATTCATCACGTGACTCACCAGGTTTTTGTTTACGAGTAGCAAGGAGGTGTCGAGCAAATATTACATTGGGTGTCTTAACGAAGAGTCTGCTTAGTACATCAATAGCAGAATCATAAGTTGTCCATTCCTCTATGTAATCATATACATCATAAGAGACAGAACTTATTAATGTCCTGAATTTGTCTGGTGCATTGTCGCCACACTCATCAAAGAAGTTATTTACTGTACGAAGCCAGTGCTTCCATTCCTTTGCAGCAGTAGGTGAGTTGGGATCCAGATCCAAGCGTTGTGGTTTCAATAGTTTCTCCATCTCGATGTCACACTGCTTCACTTCTGAGATTGAGTTGTTTAAATTGTTGTGAGACAAACTAAAAATTCTAATTTACTTAAACTTTATTTAAGCTTTAAGCAACTCATTTCTGTAATACACATCTTCAAGACCCCTGGAAATTATCGCTGATTCCGCAGGCCTCGTGGCCGGAGCCCCCGCACATGCGCCCACTTCACAAAGTTAACAGTTTTTCTTTCACTTTTAAACAATGAGGCCTCATTTGTTCCCCTCCAATGTACGGAAACAATTCCAAAATCTCTAGAACTTTGGAAAGTGATAACCAGATTATCTTCAAACTGAATGAAGCAGGGGGAAGAAAACTGGATAAGAAGTGGGGTGAGACAAAGCCCGGCAAGTGATGGGTGGAAAACAAGAGGGAGGTTTTTCTTGGCAGATGGGTGAGCAGAGGGCAGAGATGAAAAGGAAACAAAAGGATGCACGGTAAGGGAAGACAAAACGGTCTAACATCTATCTCCTATGCCATTCCTTTCAACTCTGTGATGAAGATCATTGGGTCCTCAGGATTTATTCATTTTAGACAATAGACCATAGACAATTGGTGCAGGAGTAAACCATTCGGCCCTTCAAGCCAGCTCCAGATTATCAGGCTATTAAACCTCTTGGGTGGCGTTTAATATCAGAAGCGAAGGTATTTTTTCACTTTTACATGACGTTATCTAATGACCAAGGATGAATGTATTTTAAGTTGAAATGTAAAGTATTTAGCAAACTCAACATTAGTGCTAATGTAATGACATTTTCCCTTTCCAGTTGCAAATCCTCCGATCCTGATCCAATTCCCGAGGCTGGAGCGTGTCACTGAGGGTCACACGGCACGGTTACGGTGCTCCATGGAGAACGCTGAAGTGGGAAACACTGACGTCCACTGGTACCGAGAATTACCCAGGCAGGACATGGAGTGGATTTTAACACACGAGGCAGGAGGCAGCGTACGAAGGAGACCAGGCTTCACTGAGCGGTTCCAGCCGTTCAGAGACGTCTCAAACAGCAGCTTCATCCTGACGGTCACAAACGTGATGCTCAATGACTATGCCCTCTATTACTGCACAGTGTGGGGAGATATCAGAGGGAACGGAACCCAGCTCAACGTAACCAGTGAGTACAAATTATAGTTGGTTTTATTCATCTTTTATATTGGAAAATAATGGATGAGCTTCAAGAAGCTGAATGTTGACTTCGGGAAGGGAAAGCTAAGGGTCCATGAACATGACTACCTCGGCAGGATGGAGGAGGAGAGAGGCCACAGCTTCATGTTCCCGAGCATACTCATCTCTGATGATCTGTCCTGGGCCCACCACATCGATACAATCCCAAAGAAAATGTATCAAAGCCTCTACTTCCTCAGAGATGTGAGGGGTATGTTGCTGAATACTCCATCGTGCACAGTAGCGAGCACACTTACTGGTTGTATCATGGTCTTGAATGCCCAAGAATAAATGAGGTTGCAGAAAGAAGTTAAAGTTTTTGGGGTCATTATAGATATTAACCAATAGACAATAGACAATAGGTGCAGGCGTACCAGTACCACCATTCACTGTGATCATGGCTGATCATCCAAATTCAGTACCCTGTTCCTGCCTTCTCATCATATCCCATGACTCCGCTATCTTTAACAGCTCTATCTAACTCTTGTCTTGAAAGCATCCAGAGGATTGGCCTCCACTGCATTCTGAGGCAGAGAATTCCACAGATTCACAACTCTCTGGGTGAAAACGTTTTTCCTCATCTCTGTTCTAAATGGCCTACCGTTATACTTAAACTGTGGTCCCTGGTTCTGGACTCCCCCAACATCGGGAACCTCCCAGATGTTAAAGTGATGTACAGGAACGGCTGCTTCTAGAAGGCAGTTAGAAACATAGAAACATAGAAAATAGGTGCAGGAGTAGGCCATTCGGCCCTTCGAGCCTGCACCGCCATTCAATATGATCATGGCTGATCATCCAACTCAGTATCCCGTACCTGCTTTCTCTCCATACCCCCTGATCCCTTTAGCCACAAGGGCCACATCTAACTCCCTCTTAAATATAGCCAATGAACTGGCCTCAACTACCTTCTGTGGCAGAGAGTTCCAGAGATTCACCACTCTCTGTGTGAAAAATGTTTTTCTCATCTCGGTCCTAAAGGATTTCCCCCTTATCCTTAAACTGTGACCCCTTGTCCTGGACTCCCCAACATCGGGAACAATCTTCCTGCATCTAGTCTGTCCAACCCCTTAAGAATTTTGTAAGTTTCTATAAGATCCCCCCTCAATCTCCTAAATATCATCAAGGACTATTGTATGCTGTGTTTTACCGAGACATGGCTCCCCCTGCCTCACCTGATTGTGCCATTCAACCTGAGGGCTTCTCACTACTCAGGCAAGATTAAAGATGGATCAACTAAAGTTGATCAAAAGTTGATTAAAGATGGTTACTTTTTAATTAATTCCGCCTGGTCGCTTGGACGTGACTGTCCTGGCGAGCTCCTGCTCCCCGGAACTGGAATCTCTTACAGTGAAGTGTTTTCCTTACTACCCCTACTGTGGGGATTCACTTAGGCTCTCCTGACAGCAGTCCACATCCCGCCCCAGGATGATGGTAGGTTTGCACGAGAAACTTCACACTTTAACCCAGCCTTGAAACTGTATCCCGCGGATTTGTTCAGATAATTGTCTGGGACTTCAAAATATTATCAGCAAGTCTCCTGCCCAACCAGAGGCCCTTGGACACTGCTGCACAGCCATAAAGATGCATACTGTTCAATTCCTAGACCACACTTCAGTAAATCTGATCACCAGGCTGTGTTTTTACATCTTACTTACAAGCGGACTTACAAACTTACAAACAAAAGGAGTCTGGGCGACTTCCACAACTCTCCATTTGTTGGGATTGATTGTTTTTTAAGCGCATTAAACATTCCGATACATTTCTTCACCAGTACTGATTTCATTTGCCTCCTTGCCCAGAAATTAATGTCTGTCGCTGTCTTTGAGTAAGGTAAGTTACATTTTGTAAGTCCCAAACTTTAGTTTAGTTTAGTTTACAAATATACTGCAGCATGGAAACAGACCCTTGGGCCCACCGAGTACACGCCGACCAGCGATCACCCGTACACTAATTTTACTTCGGAGTCATGTGAGTGACTACGTGAAGAACCCGCTCAGCGCGCAGGCACGGCATTACGCCAGCAGTGCAACAGACAGCCGCCTGAGCTGCATCCAACAGCTATTGGAGCAGCTCCAGCGAGATGCGCAGAAAGAGCGCTCTCGTGGAGGCAGGTCAGGCACCCCCTCCACAGTGTTCTGTACACTGCCCTCTGCTCCCTCATTACTGGAGGCTAGCATTGGTGACCAGGGCTGGGCTGGTCTGGAACAGGGGCAGGCGGACGAATTCGGGAGTATGCCAGGGGTGCAGGAACAGGAAGAGCTGTTGGGTGTGGTGGACCGCTTTGTAGCAACCTCACGGGCTGGAGCACCGCTGGAACCAAGAATGGCGGCCAGCATCAACCATCTATCCAATAAACCATTACTGGAAAAGGTGCTCGCTGAGGTGCTGAAACAACACACAGCACCAGAAAACTGTGAGGCCCTCAAAGTAAAAAGTGTCAACAGCCAAATCTGGGGGCATGTGGGGTCACACATCCGGTCCCAAGAACTCAAGCTACAGCGGATCCTAAGGCTCCTGACGTCGGCCATCACAGCCTTTGCTCGTTCCGTGGAGACCACGGAGATGGATACCTGCCAGCAGGATGTGCTGGCATTAATGTGTACCACACAATTTGAGATCAACAATCTCCGGAGGGAAACATAAGACCTGCCCTCAATCCCAAATTTGCTGGCTTGTGTAAAGCCCCAGCTGCGGAGACGGACGCGCTGCTATTTGGGAAAGATCTCAATAAAAAACTGAAGGAGATGGAGGAAGCATCAAAAACCTTCGGCCTAATGAGGGCAGGCCCCGGGACGAGCAAACCAAGACCTCCGATACCCAAGCGGCAGCACCCCACGGCATCCACCAGTCGACGTCCGCAATATGGGACTGGTGAACGCTTGGGGTCCACACATTATCCCCAAAGATCTTTTTAGACCAGGGCCTGCAGCGGACCCCCTGGAAAATGCGCCTCCCCCCAACATCGCCAGCACGTCAGAACAGAACCTTCAGGAAAATGAAGAAACAGAATCGCCAATAACCATGGAGGTAGGTGGGTCTGGTTCCTACCAGCATATAGAGAATAAGGGTGCTTTATTAACGGGGGAGATTGCACTTGTTTAAAGAAGCATGGGGTATGGTCACGAGTGACAAGTATATACTCAACAGCATTAGTGGATATACAATACAATTCATGTCAGAAAAAACGCCGCCAGTTCAACATTGGCCCCAAAGGGTATTTCTCCCTCCGTCAAAGAGAAACGTGAGGGACAAGCTGAACTGGTGAGACTTATCACAAAGGGGGTCATCGAAAAGACCAAACATGAACCTTTGGAATTTGTATCGAATATATTCACTAAAACCAAAAAAGATGGTGGCTGTCGCATCATCATTGACTTAACATCACTAAACAAATTTGTTAAGTATATACATTTCAAAATTGAGACATTTGTTACTGCCAAACAACTGAATTCCAAAGGACACTTCATGGCAAGCATTGATCTTAAAGATGCTTACTATCTAGTACCCATATACAAGGATCATCGCAGATACCTAAAATTTATCTGGATGGTACAAAGCATTGCCCTATGGGCTAACTTCAGCCCCAAGATTATTCACCAGATATTGAACCCAGCCATGGCAATACTAAGAAAACAAAAACATATTGTCATGGCATATCTGGATGATATTCTGATAGTAGGGAAAACGATGGAATTGGCTGTGGCAGCAGTATCAGCTACAAAACAGCTCCTCGAAACTCTGGGGATCGTCCTACATCCAGATAAATCTAAGTTGAAGCCATCCACTATCATGGACTACCTGGGCTTCACAATTATTATTACTTTTTTAAAATTTATTTATTAGAAGTAGACATATTATAAAATGTAGTTACATATTATAGTAAAAAAACTTTTCATATACATCAGTCATACATTATTAAAATTTTCCATTATCAATTACTTCTGCTTCTAGTGTTTTTATTTTTTATAGAAAGAGGGAGAAAGAGAGGGTAGAAAGTTACAAATAAAAAAGAAAGAAAAAAAAACACAACAGAAAAACAAGGGAGGTGGAATGGGTTACCTGTAATACGTCAATGGAGATAGGTTCGTAGGTTATAAAGTATAGCTTTTCATCTGTTCCTGAGTTCAAGTTTCAGTTGGGTCATCGTGCTGTGCCAATCTATCCCTTCAGATAGTTAATGAATGGAGCCCAAATTTTATGGAAAAGATCTTGTTTGTCCATTAAGACAAGTCTAATTATTTCTAAGTATAGGGTCTCCGACATTTCCGTAATCCACATTTTAATTGTGGGGGTTGTAGGGCCTTTCCAAAATTTTAATATTAATTTTTTCCCGATTATTATACTGTAGTTGAGGAAATTTTTTTTCGAGCGAGCAAGCTACACTAAAGACGCTCATGTTGATGGCACTTGTATCCGCTCAGAGGGTCCAGTCACTACACCTATTGCGACTGGACAACATGATCACAGCTCCAGACCAGATCTGTCATTATCCAGCGACTGATCAAACAGAGCAGACCAGGAACACCTAATCCAGTCGTGGCTTACCCACCAGAACCACGGTTATGTGCCATGACCCACTTACTATCCTACATAGACACAACCAAAATATTCGAGGGAGATGAAAAGCCTTGTGGGTCAGTCACAAAAACCTTATGGTTGGGTGACGAGCCAAACCATTGCGAGATGGCTCAAGCAGGTGCTAGAAACTGCTGGGATAAACACTAACATGTACAAATTTTATTCCACCAGGGCAGCATCCATGTCGAATGGACATGCCTATAGACCACATCCTGGCTACAGCAGGATGGTGGGGGGGGGGGAAAAGACCGTTCAGAAATTTTATAATAAGCCGTTGGCAAAACCTGGTTTATTTGCAGTAAAGGTTTACGAACTGCAAATATTTAATTTAAGCCCAGGGGAGCAACTTAATTCTTTGTTGTTATTGTTTAAAAAATACCATTGTGTTTTTCTACAAATAGACTCATTGGTTGATTACGATAACACTTCCTCCCTCAAGAACTTCGGCAGTGAGTGAAATGAAACTGTTACACGGTTTGAAATCACAGAGCTTTGAAATCTTCACGTAGTCACTCACGTGACTCCGAAGTAAAATAGTAAGATTAAACGAGAACTTACCAGTTTGAAGTTTGATCTGTATTTTATGAGGAGTTACGATGAGGGATTACGTGCCCTCCGCTCCCACCCTCATTATATGGATCAAACTAATAAATTGATGTCTCCTTATCTTTACTATGTTTACTTCAAATAACTGTGTCTATCTGTGATTCCACACCGCTGCTTGGAAGTATGCCGCGCCTGCGCGCTGAGCGGGTTCTTCACGTAATCCCTCATCGTACCTCCTCATAAAATACAGATCAAACTTCAAACTGGTAAGTTCTCGTTTAATCTTACTATTTTAACCTACACACTCGGGACAATTTATAGAAGCCAATTAACCTACAAACCTGAACGTCCTTGGGATGTGTGAGGAAACCGGAGCACCTGGAGGAAACCCACACATCCCCAGGAAGAACGTGCAAACTCCATACAGCCATCACTCATAGTCAAAATAAAGCACGGGTCTGTGGCGCTGCAAGGCAGTAACTCTACCACTGCGCCACTGTTTTAAATAATTTCTAGCAACCCTTATATTCCAGTGATAGCCTATTGATATCCTCCCTTAAAGATGCAAATCCTCCAATCCTGATCCAATTCCCGAGGCTGGAGCGTGTCACTGAGGGTCACACGGCACGGTTACATTGCTCCATGGAGAACGCTGAAGTGGGAAACACTGATGTTCACTGGTATCGAGAACTACCCGGGCAGGACATGGAGTGGGTTTTAACACACGAGGCAGGAGGCAGCATACGAAGGAGACCAGGCTTCACTGAGCAGTTCCAGTCGTTCAAAGACACCTCCAACAGCAGCTTCATCCTGACGGTCACAAACGTGATGCTCAATGACTCTGCCGTCTATTACTGCACAGTGTGGGGAGATATCAGAGGGAACGGGACACAGGTCAATGTCACTAGTAAGTTCAGTTTACACAATACTAAATGATCTCTGTTAGTGTAGATATGGAACATGCAAGGGCTGGGACTGCAGTTTTACAAATTAATTTAAGGTTAAACCTATGATGCATTTCAGTGTTTTAAAAAATATGATGTATTCAATCTTTTGTTTATCTGAATTTATTTATGCTTTCTTCTAATGCATTTAAAATTTAGGAAGTTCTAAGACCCTGCAATATTGGGCAGAGAAATACACATTGAGTCAAAGAGCATGGAGACAGGCCTTCCGGCCAAACTTGCTCACGCCGACCAACGTACCCCAACTACATCTACTCTATCTAAACCTCTTTAAAATTTATATATCTGTATAGGAACACACCTCAGTATCTGATACTCCAAGCTTATCCAACTGTGCCTTATAGCTAATACCATTGAATGCAGGCAGGGTTGGCAGGACACATACAGCGGGATCTTGGGGTGCAGGTCCATGTCTCCCTAAAAGTGCTATTCAAGTAGGTAGGGTAATAAAAGACTCTCCAGCAAACTTGCCTTCTGTGGTCAAGGAGTTAAGGATTAAAGCCAGCAGATCATGTTGCATCTGTATAAAAGTTTGGCTCAGCCAAATTTGGAGTGTGTCAGGCAGCATCTCTGGAGAAAAAGGATGGGTGACGTTTTGGGTCAGAGCCCTTCATGAGACACAGTAACAGTGCAAGGTCTAAACATGGGTTGTGCTGGGCCACATTAAAACGTCACCCATCCGATTTATCCAGAGATGCTGCCTTACCCACTGACTTACTCCAGCACTTTGTGCATGTATTCAGTATAAACCAGCATTTGCAGTTCCTTTCTATACACATAGAGTGAATGCTTTGTGGAGTAATTCCACTCCATCTACAGGAGTGACCTTTAGCTTCCTGATGTCACCACTCTAATCCCCTCTCCCGCTGCTACTCTGACCTCTCTGTGTGCCACCTCTGCACTGTTACAGCGAAACCCAATTCAAGCTCCAGGGTCAAATCTTGCTGACACTCAATTATTTCCAAATGAATGCTTATTTGGTTAATTTGAATCCATACCAATAACTGGCCAGGTAAACTCACTGGTGAACACTCGGCGCTCCCTTTCCTTCCTTTATCACAGTGCATTTATGTCAGAATGGTCAATGAAGGTTGAAGGAACAGGATGCCTCTGGGGACTGTGCTTTATTCAGTGGCCAGTTGGGTCAGCTGGTGGACGTGGGTTGAATAGCAACATTCCACCAGGAATTGGATACATTCCAGTGAGAACCTATTGCAGGACTCTGGGAAATAAGTGGGTTAGGATCAGTGGACCACTCTTTCAAAGAGCTGGCACAGAACGATGGGCCAAGTGGCTCCTTCTGCACTGACATTACTTTTCCCTGATGTTGACCCAATGATGTGATTTCTTTGCAGTTTCTCAAAAGAAGGAGAATCAAGTTGTGATGATGTACCTTGCCTGGATCATTCTACCTTTGGTGCTGGGAGTTCTTGCTGTTACTGGAGCCATTTGCCTCATCAGACACAGAGCTTCTGGAAGCCACCAGTCCTGTATGTGTAACTAAATAATTCAGCCTGATCCAATCGCTGTGTGGAGTTAGTGAAATGGGAAGGGCTGGTTCCGATTGTCAAAGAGCCGTCATTATGCTGTTGGGCAGCAAAGTGGGATTCACAGCTCCGAGGCAGCTCTTAGTGAGACCTTGTTCTCTATTTCACAGCCCAGTCTGGAGCGGATGATGATCAGACCCCAGGAGCAGTTTATGAAAACATTTCCGTGGCAAGAAATGTCCTGGTGAGTTCTAATATTTTTCTGGGATAAGCAGACATATGATGGGATCTCTCTCCCTGATGGTGTGCTATTAGCTTCCCATCAGGTATTTATTCCACTGTCTTTGTTAATCATTGAGTATTGTTGCAATGTCTTTATGATTTGTAAATGTACGTGGTGGATTGGTCAATGGAGAGTGGGACTTGCACTGTTCGTGAGCAGTGAGAACACACTGCCACGTCTCACAACCCGTCTGATGGCTCAGCTTCAGCTGAGAGGAGTTCAACCTCTGGACCTCTCCTGCTTTAGTCTATTTAGAACCTTCCTCTCTGGCCAAATATTTGGCCATCAGCTCCACCATTAGCTCAACTGCTTCAATTGTTGTCTGATAACTTCCATTCCAAACTCCATGAAGTGTGTATCCATATAAACGGCAGGCTTAACATGGTCTCAGAATCCTTTCAAAGGACACTCCCCATGAAACGGCTGAATCCTCCATGACATGAAATGTGTGGTGTGTATGTATGTGCTTGCTGTTCCTATTCCTATGCAGTGTGTGTGGAGACATTATATTATTCTTATGAGTGTAGTTCTAACATCTCTCATCATCATGCTGAAAATACTCAGCACTTGTTCTCCTGAACAATTAATGGATTCCTCTCCAATATTTCAGACCCTCGGCTCTGATATATTTCCTCCCACCCTTCAGTTGTTCTACCACAAACTGACTGTGAGTTTCAGAGATTGGAAAACAGACCAGACTCCCCACTATTGACTCCATCCACACTTCATATCGTTTTGGAAAAGCATCCAATATAATCAAAGACATCCCACCACATAATTTCTTCTTCTCCTCATTCCCATCGGGCAGAAGATACAAAAGTTTAAAGCACACATCACCAGATTTAAGGGCCTGTCCCACTTTCACAACCTAATTCCCGACCTTTTTTACTCGTGGACATTTTTCATCAGGCTTGACAGGCCCTTTAGGAACTTCTTCCTCCATCATCAGGCTTCTGAATGGTCCTTTATAGGGTACTGGCAGATTCACCTCTACCCTATGGCAGATTTTGGTCTTTGTCTATAGAACTCGTTCACTACAATGTTGAGAACTATAAATGCTGAGAACTATATTCAGCACCTGTACCTTTCCCTCTGATCAACATATTGTTTGTGAGTTTGATTTGATTATATTGATGTATAGTATTATCTGGTTAATTGAATAGTATGTGAAACAAAGCTTTTCACTGCACCTCGATACACATGATGATATTACACTTCAACCTAAACCTATTGACCAAAGTACAAGCACAAGTAAGACTGTCTTGACAAACCCATTGTATCTGTTTGGCCCTGCCCCACCAACGCCTCTTCAAATGTCTTGTTCCTCCGTCTCTTGTTCCCACGCCCATGTCTCTTCTGTGTCCAGCAGTTCTGATCTCACCCCCTATTCCTACAGACGGAAGGATAAAGATCTCTGTTCCTCACCTTTCACCCCACCAACTTTGCATCCAGTATGACATCCTACAATATTTCCGTTACCTCTAAGGTGATTCTACCAACAGTCATATCTTCGCATCTCCACCCATTGCACCTTCTGCAGAGGTTGCTCCCTCTGCAACTATTTGCTTCACTCATCCCTCCCCACCTAAACCATCCCTTCCCCAGATATCTTTCCCTGCAACCGTAGGAGACACCTGTCCCTAAATCTCCTCCCTCACTTCCATCTTGTGACCCCAGCAGCCCTTCCAGGTGAAGCAGAGTATCACAGCGGATGCTATAACCTCATCTACTACATTTGCTCCCAACGTGGTTTACTTTATCTCGGTGAGACCAGGCATAGACTAAGCGGTTGTTTCATGCTCATTCTGCCAAGACCTGCTGTAACTCCTTGTTGAGAAGATTTGAACTCTTGTTGCCATGCCGATGTTTCTGCTTGGGTCTCCTCCATTGCCAGAGTGAAGCCACACACAAACCAGTGAAACAACACCTCATATTCTGTTTGTGTGGCTAACAACCCAACAGTATGAACGGTAAATTCTCCAATTCTATTAAGCACCTTCCTTTTTGATGACCCCCCGCCCCATCTCTCTTTCCCGTATCCTTCCACCTTAGTGCCTGATCATTTTTTCCCATTATTCTGCCCTCTTTTATCTCCCTTCCTCTTTCACTTTTATTGCTTACGTTCCACTAATGTATCTCACCTCTTCCCTCCTTATCTGACATTCCTTGTGTCCTTGAGTCTGAAGAAGGGTCTCGAGCTGAAATATCAGCTACCCATGTTCTCCAGAGGTGCTCTCTGACCTACTGAGTTACTTTGTATCCTTGAGTCCTTTTTATCAAAGATCTTATAGCGGAACAAGATAGGCTACTCCTGCGAAATGCAATGGACTGACGTGTAGTACGCTATGGAGGGGATCATGGGCATTTTTCCACGCCCATTTTAGTAACCTGAGCCTACCTGACCCGACCCGACTCGCAGTGTAATCAATGTTGTGGGGCAACATTTTGTGTGGGTTAGATTCATAAATCTGTCAGTTCATACTTCTTGTCAACAATAACATTTGATTCTGGTAATTGTCTTTTTTAATGTTTTTTAAATCATTTCTTTTTAAATGGTTCACAAGCAGTGTTTGAGTTGATTTTGTAGTAACCGGAACCGACCCGACTCGCAGGGTGATTGACATTGCGGAACTTTTTGTGCGTGATATAGGGTTAGATTCATAATTCTGTTAGTTCATAATTCTGTTAATTCTTGTTAAAGAATAAAATGTTTATAAACACACATACATGAAAATTATATAAATGTATATAATCATATAACACACACAATTATATTTCTTCTGATCCAATAATGAACTTTATTTCAAACTAGACAAGGGACATTAAATAAGAAACATTGTAAACCTCCCCGCAACTTCACACACACTAGGCCTTATCCCCCCGGCACTCCCTCGCCTACCCCCTCACTACAATGTCTCCCCCCCTCCTATGCCCCTCTCCCTCTCCCGCTGCACCGGGCCCCGCACTCCCTCTCCCCGCTGCCCCGCACTCCCTCTCCCCGCTGCCCCGGGCCCCGCACTCCCTCTCCCCGCTGCCCCCGGGCCCCGCACTCCTTCTCCCCGCTGCCCCGCACTCCTTCTCCCCGCTGCCCCGCACTCTCTCTCCCCGCTGCCCCGGGCCCCGCACTCCTTCTCCCCGCTGCCCCGGGCCCCGCACTCCTTCTCCCCGCTGCGGATCCAATCTTTGGCCGGAAGCAAGAGGGCGGAGCAAAATGGCAGAACAAGATGGCGGAACAAGATGGCGGGGGCAGGTTGCTAAAATGAGTCATAAAATCGCCCATGAATCCGCCCATGAGCGTACTACACGTTTGCGTGAGAGTAATCCAGCTTGCTCCGCTATAGGACCGTTGCTTTTTATCTCCTATTTTCCCTTCTTCTCACCCTTTTGTCTCCTTTTCATCTCTAGCCTTTGTCCGCTCATCTGTCAATCAAAAGACACCTGACCTGTATCCACCTATCACTTGGGTACACAAAATTGCTGGGGAAACTCAGCGGGTGCAGCAGCATCTATGGAGCGAAGGAAATAGGCGACGTTTCGGGCCGAAACCCTTCTTCAGACTGATGGGGGGGGGGGGGGAAGAAAGAAGGAAAAGGGGAGGAGGGGGAGGAGGCCGAGGGCGGGCGGATGGGAGGGTGGGCGGAAACAGCTAGAGGGTTAAGGAAGGGGAGGAGACAGCAAGGGCTAGCCAAATTGGGAGAATTCTATGTTAATGCCATAAGGACGCAAGGTCCCCAGACGGAATATGAGGTGCTGTTCCTCCAATTTCCGCTGTTGCTCACTCTGGCAATGGAGGAGACCCAGGACAGAGAGGTCGGATTGGGAAATCACTTGCCAGGCTTAGTCCTGCTCCCACCTCTTTTCAAGCTTTCTGCTCCCTACTACAATCAGCCTGAAGAAGGGCCCTGACCTGAAACGTCACCTATCCATGTCATCCAGAGATGCTGTCTGACCTGCTGAGTTATCCATGTTCCATAATTCCATGTAAGATTTCATAATCTGCAGTTCCTTGTGTCTCTATTGACCAAAGTAACAGTTCGATTGTGTTGTGTTGTAGAATGCAGGAGATCACCAGGCAGATCCAAACGCCATCTACATGGTAAGAAATGTGACCTTTAGGACTCTGAAGCATTTCACTGAGCATGAGTTGCCAAGCTGCTGTTTCCAACATTTCTGTGTTTTCCGCTAGGATTTGCAAAGACCCACTCAGTCCATCTACGGTCATCTCCAAGGTACGTTCCAGTAACTGTTGACTGTTGCATCATATAATATCTGTCACCTGTGCAGATATGGCGAGACTGCAGGGGAGCTTCAGACAGGAACAACCAGCGTGAAGCTGGGCCAAAAGGAGCTTAGTCTGATGACGGGTTTTGTGTAGAGAGTAAATTAACACCCATCATCGAGTCAGATCATTTAGCTATGAAAATACATCCTTGCAATTCTGGTAATGTTCGGTATCTAATCCAGGAGAAGGGAACCAGTGCAATTATATTTTTAATTCATTAACTCACCTTGATTTTAGGATTAAGCAAGCTATTTAGTTTAATTTAGAGATACAGGGCGGAAACAGGCCGTTCGTCCCACTGACTCCGCGCCGACCAGCGATCCCTGCACATTAATACTATCCCATACACACTAGTGACAGTTCACATTTACACCAAGCCAATTAATCCACAAACCTGTACATCTAGGGTGTGTGGGAGGAAACCAATGATCTTGGAAAAAAACCCATGCAGGTCACAGCGAGAACGCACAAACTCTGTACAGACAGCACCCATAGTCAGGATCGAACCCGGGTCTCTGGCACTGTAAAGCAGTAGTTATACCACCGTGCCACCCATTGTCTCTGACCTTTCCAACAGCTGTTCCATGAATTGTTTGGGTTGGAAGGTAGTGATCAAGGTAATGCTCACAATCCCAGTCCACATCCTGCCCCATGAACGTCAGTGATCGTTCACAGTGATTTAAAGGAGAGGGCATCTGCCTTCTCCAAGATCTTTGTTTATTAGCATTTGTACCTGAACTACTGTCAGGACGCAGCAGGTTTCAATTATCTGGGCAAATCGTCACAAATTGGATTATGTTCCTTCAGTTTAGACGGTGAAATTGTGATCTTACTGAAGTGGGTAAACATTTTAGTGGGTTCTTTATGCTGGAGAGAATGACGCCACTGGAGTGGCTATTAGTCCAGAACACAAGGGTGCAACAACATTAGAGACCATTTCTTCAGGGTGATGTCAGGAGACTTAGTTTAGTTTGGTGCAGTGCACATTATCTGCATGGAATTTAGCAGGCCATTTACAAGATCCCCCATGGAAAGCCGGTCCAGAAGTTACATCACAAGGGATCCAGGGCAAGCTCAAGTTCAAGTTCACGTTCAAGTGAGTTTATTGTCATGTGTCCCTGTATAGGACAATGAAATTCTTGCTTTGCTTAAGCACACAGAAAATAGTAGGCATTTACTACAAAACAGATAAATGTGTCCAAGCTAGTCAATTGGATACAAAATTGGCTTGGTGGCAGGTCAGATGCTGATGGTGGAGGGTTGTTTTTCAGATTGTAGTCCAGTGGCCAGTGATATGTCGTAGAGATTGGTGTTCATCATCTATATTAGCTATGTGGATGAGAATGTAGTGGAAAGGTTAATAAGATAGTGGATTACAGCAAAATGAATGGATAACGAAGAAAGAGTTAAGAAAACAACATGATCTAGATCAACCGGGAAAGTGGGCCTAGGGATGGCAGATGATTTAACTCAGAAAAGTGGGCCAAAGACTGGTAGATACAATGGCGGGACTGACATATGATGAAAGAATGGGTCTACTGGGCTTATCTATATTACTAAAAGTCTGTTCTTGACCGGTTTGGGCCATCTGTGCTGCGATTTCCGAGAGAACGCAGCCACCTACGGCCGTCATTTTTGGCCACATTTTTGGCCCCCTCCGCCGCATGTGACGAGGATTTTCCCGTCATTAAATGACAGAGATATTAATGTTTTTACAAAATTCCCCATGCTCTCTGCTGCCCCCGCTGGCAGCAGGGTGGATGGACTATAAAACCAGGAAGTGGTGTGCCACACAGTCTCTTCAAGATGGAGGAAGGCAGAGGGTCACGTTTCTCTGAGCTGTGAATAACACTGAACACATGTCTACTCAAATGTAAGTGCCCTTAGTGGTTCTAAAATGCTTGCAGAATGTGTCTATTGGTTCTAAAGCTTGCAAAGGGTGTCTCTATTGGTTCTAAAGCTTGCAAAAAATGTCTATTGGTTCTAAAGCTTGCAAAAAATGTCTATTGGTTCTAAAGCTTGCAAAAGGTGTCTCTATTGGTTCTAAAGCTTGCAAAAAATGTCTATTGGTTCTAAAGCTTGCAAAAAATGTCTATTGGTTCTAAAGCTTGCAAAAAAAATGAAAGCCCCCCCCCCGGTTGGCTTGGCTTGGGTGTGGCTTGAAATTGAAAGGCACTACTTACTGCAAATGGTGGCATGAAGTTGAAAGGCACTACTTACTGCAAACGGTGGCTTGGGAGCTTTGGCTTGAAGTTGAAAGGCACTACTTACTGCAAATGGTGGCTTGGTTGCTTTGGCTTGAAGTTGAAAGGCACTACTTACTGCAAATGGTGGCTTGGTTGCTTTGGCTTGAAGTTGAAAGGCACTACTTACTGCAAATGGTGGCTTGGTTGCTTGGGCTTGAAGTTGAAAGGCACTACTTACTGCAAATGTTGGCTTGGGTGTGGCTTGAAGTTGAAAGACACCACTTACTGCAAATGGTGGCATGAAGTTGAAAGGCACTATTTACTGCAAATGGTGGCTTGGGAGCTTTGGCTTGAAGTTGAAAGGCACTATTACTGCGAATGGTGGCTTGGTTGCTTTGGCTTGAAGTTGAAAGGCACTGCTTACTGCAAATGGTGGCTTGGGAGCTTTGACTTGAAGTTGAAAGGCACTACTTACTGCAAATGATGGCTTGGGTGTGGCTTGAAGTTGAAAGGCACTACTTACTGCAAATGGTGGCTTGGGTGTGGCTTGAAGTTGAAAGGCACTGCAGATGGTGGCTTGGGTGCAATGGCTTGAAGTAAAAATGCATTACTTACTGCAAATGGGGGCGTGGGTGCATTGGCTTGAAGTTGAAAGGCACTACTTACTGCAAATGGTGGCTTGAAGTTGAAAGGCACTACTTACTGCAAATGGTGGCATGAGGTTGACAGGTACTACTTACTGCAAATGGTGGCTTGGGTGCTTTGGCTTTAAGTTGAAAGGCACTACTTACTGCAAATGGTGGCTTGGGTGCTTTGGCATTGTTGAAAGGCACTGCAAATGGTGGCATGAAGTTGAAAGGCACTACTTACTGCAAGTGGTGGCTTAGGAGCTTTGGCTTGAAGTTGAAAGGCACTACTTACTGCAAACGGTGGCTTGGGAGCTTTGACTTGAAGTTGAAAGGCACCTCTTACTGCTAATGGCGGATTGGGTGTGGCTTGGGTGTGGTTTGAAGTTGAAAGCCACTACTTACTGCAAATGGTGGCTTGGATGCAATGGCTTGAAGTTAAAAGGCATTACTTACTGCAAATGGTGGCGTGGGTGTATTGGCTTGTAGTTGAAAGGCACCACTTACTGCAAATGGTGGCATGAAGTTGAAATGCACTACTTACTGCAAATGGCGGCTTGGGTGCTTTGGCTTGAAGTTAAAAGGCACTACTGCAAATGCACTTACTTCCTGTTTGCACTGTATATTGATTTTAGATAAAACGCTACCACTTACGGCTGTGATATTTGGCCATCTTACTCAGTCCCCCTCCGCTGAGCAGATGCAGAGAATTCTTCCCATCAATGAAAAATATAAGTGTTATTAGTTTTTGAAAAAATGTTGAGAATCTCTCTCCTGTCAATCTCTCCATGAAAGCCACACCTTTTCCAGTGGAGGGGGGGGGGGGGAGGAGTTATAAAACCCAGAAATGTGGGTGTGGCTCAGTCTCTGCAAGATGGAGGAGGGAGAGGTCACGACTCGCTGTCTTTAGTGGCTTTGCACCCTACTTCAAATGGTATGAAACTGCACTTGAATTTGGTGGCCTTGCACCCTGCTAGAAGTGTTAAGAAGCTGCACTTGAATTTGGTGGCCTTATACCCTGCTTGAAATAGAATTTCAAGGATTAGCCGTGAGTCAACTACCAGCCCACCAGCCGTGAGTGAGTGAGTTGCCAGCACAACAGGCTTGATTGACTGAGACGCCAGCCCAAGAATCCATTTGGCGCACAATTTGCATACTAGCCCTCTGGAAACCAGTCCCTTCAGCCCACAACACCCATACTAGCGCTCCAGAAAGCCCCCCCCCCCCCCCAACTGGCCACCAATATTAGAATTGGTGGAGAGGTGGAATATTGCGTTGGATGACCAGCCCTCCTGTGTGATGCTGGGACCCAACGGGTCCCACTAGTCTAATATTCACTAGAATTTAAAAGGATGAGAGGAAATCTTATAGAAACATATACTATTCTTAAGGGATTGGACAGGCTAGATGCAGGAAAAATGTTCCCCATGTTGGGGGGGGGGGGGTGGTGGGGGGGGGGGGGGGGGGGGGGGGGTGTCCAGAACCAGGCATCATCGTTTTGGCCATTTAGGACTGAGATGAACAAAAACCTTTTCACCCAGAGAATTGTGAAATTCTCTGCCACGTAAGGCAGTGGAGGTCAATTCACTGGATGTATTGAAGAGAGAGTTAGATATAGCTCTTAGGGCTAATGGAGTCAAGGGATATGGGAAGAAAGCAGGAACAGGGTACTGATTCTGGATGATCAGCCATGACCATATTGTTATGGCGGTGCTGGCTCAAAGGGTCGAATGGATTACTCCTGCACCTATTTTCTATATTTCTAATTTAACTCAGAAAAGTGTAAAGTGTTGAATTTTGGTAAATTAAACAAGGGTCAGTCAGTTGATCAAATAACAGGATAGATGTGAGGGTCGAATGGCCTGTTCTTCACATCCACTTTGCCTCCCCTTGACACAGAGTGTTCACTGCTCCATGGTCCAATGCTCTAACACCAGCATTGAGGGTTCCTGATTGAGCCTCCAGTCAATGCCACTTCAGCCCATGTCCCCTGCAACCAGCAGCAGCCCAGGGCAATGGTGAGGATTGGCCATGTGAACTAGTTCCTTGTACCTGGCCACACACCAGGCTCAGGAACAGCAGAGGCCATACAGCCCTGAGACCCAACCTCTGTGTTTAGACACTCGGTGGAACGGTTCAGGCAATGTCTGGAACCAACACGTTGGTTAACTCACACATTGGAAGACACAGAGTGCTGGAGTAGCTCAGCGGGTCAGGAAACCATCTCTGGAGAACTTGGAGAGGGGATGTTTTTGGTTGGGAAACCTTAAACAGACACTAACATTCTTTGCTAGTTTGTTTTACATAAATGCTTTCTGTTTAATTTTGTTTAAGCAGGTAGTAAACACGTGTCCTAAAGCTGAACCACAGCTGGAATCTGTCTCTGCAGCCTCGTCTGGGTGAAGGAAGCTGGGATGGATTTCTGCACTGGCAAACACTTCAGATGTGCAATGTTTTAAGGCCCAGATATTCCATTTCAATTATACATTGTTGTCTCATGCACCTAGGCACTGTGAAATGCTTTGTTTTGCAGACAACCCAGTAAAATCATACAGTGGACCTCACCTGGGCAGTACGCAAGTGTGGCCATGTTTTTGGCACCGTCAAAGTTACAAAAGTTCACCGAACAGTCCTATCTTCTACCTCCCCCCTTCCCCCCTCCCCCACTGCCGGGTCCCCCTTCATTCTCAGTGGCCCCCTCCATCAATGTCCCCCCTCCACCGAGTCCCCCTGTTTTACCCTGTTCTTGGCAGCCTTCCTCGCTCAACGGCGGCCTCCCTTGGCTCTCCGACGGCTATCCGACGGTGTGAGACAAGAGAACTCTATCCAAAGCAATATCCTTCCTGGCGGGGGATGGAGATCAAAAGGTGAAAGGTCATCGAGACTGAGCTGCTCAAGGTCACGTTTGGAGACACTTCATCACATCACGGCTAATGGGAATGTCATTGTCATAGATTCATAAAGTTAATCAGCACAGAACAAGGCCCTTCAGCCCAACTCGTCCATACCCACCAGGGTGCTTATCTCAGCAAGTCCCATTTCCCTGTATTTGGCCCATATCCTCAAACCATTACTATCCATGGACCTGCTCGACGTGAAGCATTGCGGTCATACCCACCTACCATTTCCTTTGGCACTGTGCTCCACACACCCACCACCCTCTGCTTGAATAACTTGCCCCTCTAAACCCCTTTAATTATTTTTCCCCTCTTCCCTTAAAACTATGCCCTCTAGTTTTACACTTCCCAGAATTTAGGGAGTGTGAACCTTATCTATGCTCCTGTCCTCTAGGAAAACAATCCCAACATATCCAATCTCTCCGTATCTCAAACCTTACAATCCCTTCAACCTCCTTAGTAAATCATTCCTACACCCTTTCCAGAGTTAGTGAGGCAGGTCAAATATCCCTGCAGCCGCAGCATTTCTGAGTCCTACATGTCATTGTGGTAAAGACATGACACGCGTTCTTTGAGCGGAAGTTTGTGATGTTTTAAATACCATGCATAAACGTACATAAAAGTGATTCTGGTGTGTCTTAATATCATTACCGATAAGGAGAAATAGATCCTTTCATAGATTATCAAAGGAAGGGTGTGATGTGTCACTTAAGTATTAGCATGGAGCAACGTTAAGGAGGAAAGGAGAAGTGGTGCTAAGATCAGAAATGGAAAGAGGTGGTGTTATTTTTATTTTTAGAGATACAGCGCGGAAACAGGTCCGTCGATCCACGCCGACCTGCACATTAACACTACTCCATGCACACTGTGGACAACTTTACATTTAGACCAAGACAATTACCCTACAAACCTGTACGTCTTTGGAGTGTGGGAGGAAACCAAAGATCTTGGAGAAAACCCACGCAGGTCACGGGGAGAACGTACAAACTCCATACAGACAAGGATCGAGCCTGGGTCTCTGGTGCTGCAAGGCCGTAGCTCGACCACTACGACACTGGACTTGAGAAAAGATAACCGGGACAGAACAATATTCAACCCTCCAAAGATGAGACCCGATGCAAGCAAACACAAGAATATTGGAGCAGCTGTAGGCCACATGGCCCTCAATCCTGCCCCACCATTCAATATATTCTGACCATGGCTCTCAATCCCTCACACATTCAAACCTTCTCCGACATCTACTTTAAATAATCTGGCCTCTGCAACTCTCTATGGTAAAAACATTGACCACCCTATGTGAGAATAATGCATACCTCAGCTTTAAACAATCACTCTCTGACCTTGAAACTGTGTCCCCTTGTTTGAGATTTTCCCTTTGGTGAAAACATCTCATCATCCACCCTCTCTCTCCATCCCCTCCCCCTTCCCAGTTCTCCCACCAGTCTAACTGTCTCCGACTACATTCTATCTCTGTCCCCCCCCCCCCCCCCCCCCCCCCCCCCCCCGCCTAATCTGCAAACCCGCATGTCTTTGGGATGTGGGAAGAAATTGGAACACTTGGATGAAACCCACACAGTATCAGGGAGAACGTACAAACTCCACACAGACAGTACCCGAGCTCAGGATCAAATCCAGGTCTCTGACACTGTGAGGCAGTATCTCTACCAGCTGTGCCACTGTGCTGCCCAATTACATCCAACGTGAATAAAGCCCACTTATGCCAACTTCCTGTTTTCTATTTGAGGACCAGCTTTAAATCCTTCTTAAAATTCACCCTGTAATACAATGTGCACCATCTTTAGTGTCAAATGCCTTTAGAAATGTAAATACTCTCCATCTACAGGGTCTCCTCCCTTCCCGCTGCTTGTAACATCCTCAAAAAATACAAAAGTATACACACAAAATAAGATCATGTCGACATGGATTAATTAAATCAAACCTTCCTAAATGATGAGCTATTTCTTATTTTACTCAGTGAAGAGATGAGGGCTTTGCAGGCTGAGATAACATTTTATTGCCCATCCCTCATTGCCCTTGAGAAGATGAACTGAACACTATGATCCTGGAGGTCATAACGTCATGTGATCGGAGAAGATGGCCCATCATGGCTACTCCGCCATTCAATCATGGCTGATCTATCTCTTCCCCTCAACCCCTATTCTCCTGCCTTCTCCCCATCGCCCCTTTCACCTGTACTAATCAATGTACACCCACAATGCTATGAGGGAGAGAGAGTTCTAGGTTGTTGAACCAGCAATGGCGAAGGAACATCGTTATTTTTCCAGGTCAGGATGATGTGTGGATTGGAACACAACTTCTAGGTGAGTGGCGTTCCCATGCTTTTGCTGCACTTGTCCTTCTAGCTAGGAGAGATCGAAAGGTCCAGGGTTTGGCAGGTGCTGTCGAAGGAGTCTTGGCGAGTTGCTGCAATGTATCCTGAAGACGCTACAAGCTGCTGCTACTGTGTACCTGTGGTGGAGTGAGTGAATGTTGAGGATGGTTCAATGGTTTTTTTATTCAAGATTCTCCATCACCCTCAAACAGCTCGGCCCGCCGACCAAAGTCCCTCTCCTTGCCCGTCCGTCTCTGTGTCTCAGGGAACACTTACTTCAGCCGACCCTGAAGGTGCTGGAGTCAACATCCCGACCTCTCTGCTACCAGCCCAAACCATTCTATTCTCACCCATAAGGTTAAAGGCAAAGTGCTGTGAATTGGAAGAGATAGGGATCTGTGGCAGGTATCCCCATTACCACCAGAGGGCAGTGTTGTTCCATTATTCCATTTGAATTGTTATTTTTCCAAAGATACATTTTATTCTGCTTATCAATTTCCAAAGTAATCTTAAGTGGTTCTCCACTTACCAATGAAATTGCAATAGAAGCATTTTGGATCATAGTTTTTCCCTATTCAAAGCATGATATTTTAACCTTCCTAATATAGGCCGGGACTGCAATAGTTTTAAAGGCTTAGATGGGATGGAATGTGTTGAGTGTGTTCAGAATGGTTTCACCACACATAATAGAGGACTCTGCTATGGAGAGGGCAGAGCTTAACCTACTCTTGGGAAATAAAGCAGGGCAAGTGATTGACGTGTCAGTGAGGTAGTGCTTTGGAAAAATGATCAGATGTCTATTAGTTTAGTTTGGTTTAGTTTAGACAGTGCGGAAACAGGCCCTTTGGCCCACCGAGTCCGCATACTAACACAAGCCTACAAACACTGGAGACTATTTACACATACAGTGACTTCAGATAATATTCAAACCCCTTCACTTTTTCCGCATTTTGTTATCCTGGATATCCTTGTTTCCGCAGATTCCAGCCCTATTCTAAAATTCATGAAATTCATTTTTGTTATCATTTTGTTACCATTAAAAAAAAACAGGTGTTTAGAAACTTTTGCAAAGTAATTAAAAGGAAATAACTGGATTATCACATTTACATAAGTATTCAGACCCTTTACTCAGTATTTTGTTGAGGCACGTTTGGCAGCGATTACAGCCTCAAGTCTTCTTGGGTATGACGCTACAAGCTTGGCAAACCTGTATTTGGGTAATTTATCCCATTCTTCTCTGCAGATCCTCTCAAGCTCTGTCAGGTTGGATGGGGAGCGTCGATGCACAGTTATTTTCAGGTCCCTCCAGAGATGTTCGATCAGGTTCAAGACCGGGATCTGGCTGGGCCACTCAAGAACATTCACAGACTGGTCACGATGCCACTCCTGCGTTGTCTTGGCTGTGTGCTTCGGGACATTGTCCTGTTGGAAGGTGAATCTCCGCCCCAGTCTGAGGTCCTGAATGCTCTGGAGCAGATTTTCATCAAGGATCTCTCTTTACTTTGCTCAGTTCATCTTTCCTTCAAACCTGACTAGTCTCCCAGTTCCTGCCGCTGAAAAACAGCCCCACAGCATGATGCTGCCACCACCATGCTTCACCGTAGGTATGGTATTGGCCAGGTGATGAGAGGTGCCTGCTTTCCTCCAGACGTAACGTTTTGCATTCAGGCCAAAGAGTTCAATCTTGGTTTCATCAGACCAGAGAATCTTGTTTCTCATGCCTTTTGGAAAACTCCAAGCTGGCTGTCATGTGCCTTTGACTGAGGAGTGGCTTCCGTCTGGCCACTCTACCATAAAGGTCTGATTGGTGGAGTGTTGCAGATATAGTTGTCCTTCTGAAGGTTCTCCCATCTCCACAGAGGAACTCTGGAGCTCTGTCAGAGTGACCACCGGGTTCTTGGTCACCTCCCTGACCAAGGCCCTTCTCCCCCAATTGCTCAGTTTTGCCGGGCGGCCAGCTCTAATGAAGAGTCGTGGTGGTTCCAAAGTCCTTCCATTTAAGAATGACGGAGACCACTGTGTTCTTCGGGACCTGCAATGTTGCAGAGATTGTTTTATACCCTTGCCCAGATCTGTGCTCGACACAATCCTGTCTCGGAGGTCTACGGACAATTCCTTCGTCTTCATGGCTTGGTTTTTGCTCTGACATGTACTGTCAACTGGGGGACCATATATTGACAGGTGGGTGCCTTTCCAAATCATGTCCAATCAATTTAATGTACCACTGGTGGACTCTAATAAAGTTGTGGAAACATCTCAAGAATAATCATTGGAAACAGTATGCAACCAAGCTCAATTTTGAGTGTCATAGCAAAGGGTCTGAATACTTATGTAAATGTGATATTTCAGTTATTTCTTTTTAATACTGCAAAAATTTCTAAATACCTGTTTTCGCTTTTTTATTATGGGATATTGTGTGTAGTTTGATGATTAAAAAAATAGAATTTTAGTAGAAGGATGTAACGTGACAAAATGTGGAAAAAGTTAAGGGGTCTGAATACTTTCTGAATGCACTATATACCTAGTATGCAAACCAAAGCCAATTAACCAACAAACCTGTACGTCTTTGGAGTGAGGGAGGAAACCGAAGCTCTCGGAGAAAACTCATGTGGTCACGGGGAGAATGTACAAACTCCGTAGGGACAGCACCTGTGGTCGGGATTGAACCCGGGTCTCCAGCGCTGCAAACGGTGTAAGTCAGCAACTCTACTGCTGCGCCACCGTGCCGCCCTGTTTTAAAATAGTGATGGAAAATAACTGATCTGATCACAATTTAAGTTTTAAATTAGGGCAAGGCTAATTTTAACAGTGTTAGATAAGAGCTTGCAAAGGTTAATTGGAGTAAGTCCATGCAAATCATACCACACATGAGTACAATCACACCAGGCACAAGTACAACAGGGAGTGCAAAAATATCAAGCGTACAGAATGCAGTGTTACAGACACAGAGAAAGTCCAAATAAAATAGTACAAGGTACCTACCGCAGTGAGGTAGGTTGGGAGATCAAGACTAACTTTATTATGTAGTCCCAAGCTATCTTTGAGTCCTGGCAAAATCCTCGTAAATCTTCTCTGCGCCCATTTTCAGCTTGATAACATCTTTCCCATAACATGTTTACAAAAACTGGAGACAATACACAAAATGCAGCCTCACCAACGTCTTATACGTGTACAACATGACCTCCCAACTTCTATACAGTGCTCTAACTGATGAAGGCCAATGTGCCAAAAGCCTTTTTGACCATCCTATCTACCTGTAATGCCACTTTCAATTACCTATATACCTGTGCTCCTAAATCCCTCTGCTCTACCATTTACTGTGTAGATTCTGCCCATGTTAGTGCTCCCAAATGCAACACCTCACATTTCTCTGTATTAAATTCTATCAACAAATCCTCAGCTCACCTGCCCAATCAACAAGGTCCTGCTGCAACTTTTGATAACCATGTTCACTATCTACAATACCATCCACTTTTGTGTCATCTGCAAACTAGCTTACACCATGCACGTTCTCGTACAAATCATTGATACAGATGACAAACTGCATTGGGCCCAGCAGCAAACCTTGAGGCACACCACCAGTCACAGGCCTCCAGTCTGAAAAAACAACCCTCCACCATCACCCTCTGCTTCTTTCAATGACGTCAATTATCCATCCATTCATCAATATCTCCATGAATCCCATTGGATCTAACCTTCTAGAGCAGCCTACCATGCGATACCTTGTCAAATGCCTTACTAAAATACATGTATACAATGTCCACAGCTCTACCTTCATCAACCTTTTTGGTCACATCCTCAAATAACTCAAACAGATTCGGGCGACACGACCTCCCATGTACAAAACCATATTGACTATCACTAATCAACCCCTGTCCATCTAAGTGCAGATATATATATCGTATCGTATCCCTCAGAATACTCCCCAGTAACTTTCCAACCACAAATGTTAAGCTCACTGGCCTGTAGTTTTCAGCCTTTTCCCTGCAACCCTTCTTGAATAGAGGCACAGCATTTGCCTCCCTCTACTCTTCCAGCAACTCGTCTGTATTGAACAATGATTCATATGTCTCTGCAAGGGCTCCTCTTTTCCCAGTGTCCGAGGATATAACTGATCAGACCCGGGAAATTTGTCCATCTTCATACGCTTCAGGTACCTTTAGCACGTCTGCGACATGTTCCCAATGTTGGGGGAGTCCAGAACCAGGGGCCACATAGAACGGAGACGAGGAAACACTTTTTCTCACAGAGAGTTGTGAGTCTGTGGAATTCTCTGCCTCAGAGGGCGGTTCTCTGGATACTTTAAAGAGAGAGCTAGATAGGGCTCTTAAAGGTAGCAGAGTCAGGGGATATGGAGAGAAGGCAGGAACGGGGTACTGATTGGTGATGATCAGCCATTGAATGGCAGTGCAGGCTCGAAGAGCCGAATGGCCTACTCCTGCACCTATTGTCTATTGACCATAATACTGACTGCTCTCAAGCCACTTCCAGTGACTACCCCAAGATTCCCCATCCTCCTGTCTTTCTCCACGATAAAAACACTTGTTGAAGACCTTTCCTAGGTATGTTACAAAACTTACCTTCAGCGGCGCTGCAGTTCTGCCACTGGCTGTGTGCGCGACTTTGGCGCCTTTGAGAGGAGGGGCGGGATTAAAATACCATTTTCTCCTGCCTGTCGGAGTCGATCTTTCTCAGCCTGTTCAGCTGCTGCAGAAAAATCGCTCCGAGTTCCGTTCTCTTAAGTTTTTTTAAAACATCGCTGGACAATTTAATGGCTGGAGTAAAATAAAATTCGACTTCTAACGCCGTCAACGCCGACAACAGGACAGATCTCCCGTACAGGACAAATAAAGGTAAGCCATTTATTTTACATATAAACTTGCTTCTTAGGATTACTTTAATCCAAAATTTACGTTGCGAAAAGGTGATTTAGGCCTCATATGAAACAGCAGTGTTTTTCCTGCCGATATGGGGTTTAAATTCACCGCAAACCGCAACGTTCCAAACGATCGCGTTCCACAAAAACCCACTCGCAAGATGATTTAAATGGCCATTAATTTACGGTAATTAAACACCATTTGGCCTATAAATTCATGACAATGAGATTTAAAAATCATGTTATATTGTGAGTTCTTGTGTGAATGTTACTCGGGCTATTTAAAAATGTTAACCTTTTCTTAAGAAATGGATAGATGTTTATATCTAGTAATTGAATTTTGTAATTAGCTACAATTTCAATTCAATTCAATTCAACTTTAATGTCATTGCACAAATACAAGTATGGGTACAACGGAATGCAGTTTAGCGTCAGTCTGTAGTAATAGTGCAATATAGAAATAAAAATACAGAATAAGCAAACAATGTGGACGGAGAGACTGGAGAAATCTATCGGTGGGACTCCGAGTTCAGCAATGTGATAGTGTTGTTGTAGAAGCTGTTCCTCATCCTACTAGTACGTGACCTGAGGCTCCTGTACCGCCTCCCTGATGGGAGGAGGGCAAACAGTCCATGGTTGGGGTGGGAGGGGTCTTTGATGATCTTCCCGGCCCGTCTCAGACACCGTTTTCGGTGGAGGGCATCCATGGCAGGGAGCGGGGCACCGATGCTGTACTGAGCGGTTTTCACCACCCGTTGTAGTGCCTTCCTGTCCGTTATGGTGCAACTGCTGTACCATACCGTGAAGCAGGTCGTCAGGATGCTTTCGATGGTACAACGGTAAAAGTTGGTCAGGATCTGGGGGGACAGGTGGGCTTTCTTGAGCCTCCACAGGAAGTAAAGGCGCTGCTGCGCCTTTTTGATCAGCTTGGAGGTGTTGAGGGACCAGGACAGATCCTCTGAGATGTGTACCCCGAGGAATTTGTAGTTGGAGACGCGCTCCACCTCAGTCCCGTTTATATGGATGGGGGTATGTCAGCCCCCTCTGATCTTCCTGAAGTCAACAATAATTTCCTTCATCTTCTTGGAGTTGAGGACGAGGTTATTGTTGGCACACCAGGTTGTCAGGTGCTGGACCTCATCCCTGTAGGCTGACTCGTCGTTGTCACTTATCAGTCCTACCACCGTGGTGTCGTCGGCATATTTAATGATGGCGTTGGAGCCATTCTTAGGGATGCAGTCATGGGTGAACAGGGAGTAGAGAAGAGGGTTGAGCACACAGCCCTGTGGCACGCCGGTGTTCAGTGTTATAGTGGAGGAGGTGAGGTTGTTGTACAAGTGTTGTACTTCCGGTGGCGCTGGTACCAGCAGCCTCCACCTACAGCCCGGTATCTTTTTGTTTTTTTGTTTATTTAGTTATGTAAAAGTGTGTTTTTTTGTGTTTTTTTTGTGTTTTGATGTGGGGGAAGAGGGTACGGTGCGGGGGATACCGTCCTTCAGCCGCTTCCTGGTGAAGACGCGACTATTATTCGAGTCGCGTCCTCGCCCCCCCCCCCCCCCCCCCCCCCAGCGGCCTACCTACTGGATTGGCGTGGACTTTCCTGCCAGGATCGACCAGAGCTCGAGCAGCGGCGGGACAGCGCTGTAACATCGCGGGGCTGGCGATGCCTTACCGGGGGTCGCCGTCTGGAGCCCGGAGTGCTGGACCTGTGGCACCGACATCATGGAGCTGCGGTTTGCGGGCTCCAAACGCGGGCGGCGCTGATGGACAGCACGGGGTCCTGTGACTCTGCCCGACTCGGGAGCTGCGGACTCGGGAGCTGCGGACTCCGGCTGCGGGAGGCGGCTGATCGGGAGGTCCGGGCCGCTGAGGAGGAGGATGTTCACCGTCGGGGTTCGGCGTCGGCGTTCCACCAGCCCGGCGTGAGGGCCTGAACATCGGGCCACCCGGGGCGGCGACTGCGGGTGCTAGGAAGGCCTCGACCACGGGTGAACATCTGGGAAGAACGGAGTGGAGGCTGGCTGGACTATAGTGCCTTCCTCACCTTGGTGCCACTGTGTTATGTTGTGTCATGGACTTTCAGTGTTTGTGCTTTTTTTAAAATTCTATTTTATTTTTAATATGTTTTATTATTTATTATTATTTATTTATTTTTATTTTTATGATACTGCCTGTAAGGGAAATTCATTTCGTTGTCTCTAACTGAGACAATGACAATAAATTTGAATACAATACAATACAATACAATTGTTGACCCTAACAGACTGTGGTCTGTTGGTGAGGAAATCCAGTGTCCAGTTGCAGAGGGAGGTGGAGATGCCAAGTCCGCTGAGTTTGGTGATCAAGCTAGCGGGGATGACAGTGTTAAAGGCAGAGCTGAAATCAATGAACAGCATCCTGATGTAGGTGTTATTGCTGTCCAGGTGGTTCAGGGCAGAGTGTAGGGCCGCCGATATGGCGTCCTCTGTAGACCTGTTGGCCCGGTAGGCAAACTGATGGGGGTCCAGTGTGGGGGGGAGGCTGGCTTTGAGGTGAGCCAAGATCAGCCGCTCAAAGCACTTTGCAATAACAGGGGTGGTAATTAGGTAACTTACGAATTATATGCTTTAATAACAGGTCATCCAAGTAAGATTGTTTCATATTTGTTTTAGAATGCTTCAATCTACAATAACTGAAAATTTCATTCAGTTCTCTTAATTTTTAAGAAAGTTATGGGCTTTTGAGTGTCCTTGATCACAGCTTTCGAGTTAAGTCAATGGAAAAGCAATAGGGAACAAGATGCTAATTTCAGAGTATGAAAATGGCCATAACCTTTTTAATACTGAAGATATGAAAGTGAATTAGGTGTCAAATTTAACTTCTTTTTATGCTTTATCTGATGGGATAAATTTCAGACTTGATTTTTAAAATCTCAAAATTTTGTAACATTGGCTCCACACAGAATTGACCACTTTGATTCCTGAGGGGTCCCACACTTTCGCTGGTTACCCTTTCTCCTTTTATGTGCTTTTAATATCTCTTGGGATTATTCTTAGTGCTATCTACCAGAGCTATCTCCTGTCCCCTTTTTGCCCTTCTGATTTCCCTTTTAAACTTAGTTCCCGAAACTCCTCCAGGGAAACACTTGATCTCAGATGCCTAAACCTGTCCAATGCCCTTTTCTTCAAACCCCTGACCATTACAAAAGTACTCTTGACCATATAAAAAAATTGGGACATCAGGTCTCCCGAGGCTGCGTGCTTCAGGAGAGTCGGGGTTCACCAGTGTAGCGGCACGAAACGTGGTGAATAAAGCTGAGACGTCAGGCTGGTTCAAAGAATCGTTTATTCAGTGGTGACACGTTAGGTTGGTGCGCTAACTACATTACGTTGTTGCTGTAGCTGAGCGAGGTTGTTCTCTCGGGCTCAGCTACCGGTTGACTCCTCCTCAAGGTCTCGAGATGAGATGACCTTAATTACCAGGACACTACCTCTAGCCCATGACGTCACGTGCCCGCCCTCGTATCTCCTGACGAGGATTCGAGCATGAGTGGCCCGTGTTTAGGCTGACAAATTATTGGTGAGACCACACTTGGAATACTGTGTGCAGTTCCAGTCGCTAGTTATTGGAAAGATGTCACTACGTTGGAGAAGGTGCAGAAGATTCACCAGGATTTTACTGATCCTCACAGGCCTAAGTTATAAAGAGAAGCTGGATTGACTGTGACCTTTTTCCTTTGGAGCATAGGAAGCTGAAGGGTGATCTTTCTGAAGTATGTAAAATGACAAGAGGCATGGATAAAGTGAACACACAGTTTATTTCCCCATGGTACAGGTTGTAAAACTGGAGAACATTGGCTTAAGATGAGAGGGGCGATATTTAAGAGAGACCACAATGCAACATCTCACTCAGCCCTCTCCTATATTATCTTAAAAATAGCTTCACAGTTTAAGCTGCATGTTTATTAGAAAGCAGCAACATCTATATTCAAGCAATTGAATGATTTGAACAATCAATGCAATATTTTAAAGCAGTAAACAATAATGAGGAAGTCTATACAACCATTGCAATGTCTCCATATACTTGATTGTCTTTAAATTCTTATCTTACTTTGGGATGCAACTAACTAGCTGATACATGGCATCCAATCAACCAGCTTCAATGTAGATGCCACTTATTTTTCCCATACTTCTATCAATGGGAGAATGATGTGGAAAGGGATGTTTTATCTTGATGCACAAATCCCAAATGTTCCTTCTAATAAACCAGGGCTGTTTTAACAGCAATATAGGCCCCCGGGCAAAGCAGTGCACTGGGGTCTCTACATTTCCAGTTTCTTTATTCCGAATCAAATATGCCGTCATGCACTTGCGATGTTCTTCTCCGTTTTCATGTTCTACAATAACATTCTACAATACATAGATTAGCATGGGGCCCCTATGCTCGTGGGGCCCCGGGCAACAGCCCAACGTGCCCAAGCGTTAAGACGGCCCTGTAATAAACGTCTCTTGTGTCATACATAAAGCAAATGGAACCTCTGGGACTTATACCTTTACATGTCTGACGTGTCTGCCTGTGCAGATATCATCCAATCTTCTTTCACCTAAACGAGGACACCGAGACAGTTCAGCTGTGGGATGCTTGTTTGCTGCCTGTTTAAAGAAAATTAAACAGAACCCAGTTACAGAAAGCAAAATGATGAAGAATGCATGTCTGAATGGTCATCTATCTGTTCATGTTCTCCAGAGATGCTGCCTGACCCCTTGTGATAATACAGCACTTCCTGTGCTTCAATGCATGAGTTCAAATCAGTTCCAGACATTGCCCGAACTGTTCCGTTGAGTGTCTGAACACAGGCCCAATCTATAGTATGTATCTCTGTTCTTGAATAATGTTGAACCCCATGGGATCTTAAAGTCATGGTCACAGAGCTATATAGCATGAAACAGGCCCTTAAGCCCACCTTATCCGTGCCAACCAAGTTGTCATCCTGGGCTAATTCCACTTACCTGCATTTGGCCCTCTTGACCCTTTCTATTCAAATATCTGTCCAAATGTTCTTTGAAAGTCGTAATTGTATCGGATTCTATAGCTTTCTCAGGCAACACATTTGGGAAATGGACTACTGTCTGCATGAAAAAGTTGCCTCTAAAGGTCCCTCAAAAAGTTCTCACCTCTCACCTCACACATATACCCTTTAGTTTTACAATCCTCTACCATGGAAAAAGACTGTAAGCATTCACTTTATCCATGTCCCTCATCATCTTGAACACCACAATAAGACCGACCACCCCTCAGACTCCTATGCTCCTTCGAGATTCCCCACCAGTCCAAGTTGCTTCTCTCTGTCCAGAAAAGTCAGGTTAATTCCCAGGATGGTGGGACTGACATATGATGAAAGAATGGATCGACTGGGCTTATATTCACGCAATCTAGAAGGATGTGAGGGGATCTTATAGATACATATGAAATTCTTAAGGGATTGGACAGGCTAGATGCAGGAAAAATGTTCCCGATGTTGAGGGAGTCCAGATCCAGGGGTCACAGTTTAAGAATAAGGGGTAGGCCATTTAGGACTGATCTGAGGGGGTGGAAGATTGCAACCTTCACGTGGTCCGCCCTGTTTCGACGAATGCAATCAATCCGGCATGCCCAATCAAATAAGATCAAATAGAACAAGTTGTCCTACAACTTTAGCTGTGCACGCTATGCGTAAGAAGAAGACTGATATCAGGAAAAACATTTTCACCCAGAGAGTTGTGAATCTGTGGAAATCTCTGCTGCAGAAAGCAGTGGAGGCAAATTCACTGGATGTATTCAAGAGAGAGTTAGATATAGCTCTTAGGTCTAATAGAATCAAGGGATATGGGGAGAATTGTGGAAAGGGGTATTGATTTTGGATGATCAACCATGATCATATTGAATGGCGGTGCTGGCTCGAAGGGCTGAATGGCCTACTCCTGCACCTATTTTCTACAGCGCATTCCGAAAGTATTCATATCCATTCACTTTTTCCACATTTTGTTATGTTACAGCTTTATTTTAAAATTGATTAATTTCATTTATTTTATCATCAATCTACACACATACCCCAGAATGAAGAAGCAAAAACAGGTGTTTAGAAATTTTTGCAAAGTAATTAAAAAGAAATAACTGAAATATCACATTTACATAAGACCCTTTGCTATGACACACAAAATTGAGCTTAGGTTCATCCTGTTTCCATTGATTGATTGATTGATTGATTGATTGATTGATTATCCTTGAGATGTTTCTACAACTTGATTAGAGTCCACCAGTGGTAAATTAAGTTGATTGGACATGATTTGGAAAGGCACACACCTGTCTATATAAAGTCCCCCAGATGACAGTACATGTCAGAGCAAAATCCAAGCCATGAAGACGAAGGAATTGTCCGTAGACCTCCGAGACACAATAGACACATAGAAACATAGAAAATAGGTGCAGGAGTAGGCTATTTGGCCCTTTGAGCCTGCACCGCCATTCAATATGATCATGGCTGATCATCCAACTCAGTATCCCGTACCTGCCTTCTCTCCATAACCCCTGATCCCTCTAGCCACAAGGGCCACATCTAATTCCCTCTTAAATATAGACAATAGACAATAGACAATAGGTGCAGGAGTAGGCAATTCGGCCCTTCGAGCCAGCACCGCCATTTAATGTGATCATGGCTGATCATCCCCAATCAGTACCTCGTTCCTGCCTTCTCCCCACATCCCCTTACTCTGCTATTTTTAAGAGCCCTATCTAGCTCTGTCTTGAAAGCATCCAGAGAACCTGCCTCCACCACCCTCCGAGGCAGATAATTCCACAGACTCACCACTGTCTGTGAGTAAAAAAAATTCTCGTCTCCGTTCTAAATGGCTTACACCTTATTCTTAAATATCTGGGAAGGGTATAAAACAATCTCTGCAGCATTGCAGGTCCCGAAGAGCAAAGTGGCCTCCGTCATTCTTAACTTTGGAACCACCAGGACTCTTCATAGAGCAGGCCGCCCGGCCAAACTGAGCAATCGGGGAGAAGGGCCTTGG
Source organism: Amblyraja radiata (assembly GCF_010909765.2). NCBI lineage: Eukaryota > Metazoa > Chordata > Chondrichthyes > Rajiformes > Rajidae > Amblyraja > Amblyraja radiata. The sequence goes on along the minus strand of NC_045963.1, from coordinate 64,371,711 downwards.
TCAGGGAGGTGACCAAGAACCCGATGGTCACTCTGACAGATCCCCAGAGTTCCTCTGTGGAGATGGAAGAACCTTCCAGAAGGACAACTATATCTGCAGCAATCCACCAATATGGTAGATTGGCCAGACGGAAGCCACTCCTCAGTAAAAGGCACATGACAGCCCGCTTGGAGTTTGCCAAAAGGCATGAGAAACAAGATTCGCTGGTCCGATGAAACCAAGATTGAACTCTTTGGCCTGAATGCCAAGCATCACGTCTGGATGAAACCAGGCACCGCTCATCACCTGCCCAATACCATACCTACTGTGAAGCATGGTGGTGGCAGCATCATGCTGTGGAGATGTTTTTCAGCGGCAGGAACTGGGTGAATAGTAAGGATGGTAAATAAGATGAACGGAACAAAGTACAGAGAGATCCTTGATGAAAACCTGCTCCAGAGTGTTCTGGACCTCAGACTGGGGCGGAGGTTTACCTTCCAACAGGACAACAACCCTAAGCACACAGCCAAGACAACGCAGGAGTGGCTTCGTGACAAGTCTGTGAATGTCCTTGAGTGGCCCAGCCAGAGCCCGGACTTGAACCCGATCGAACATCTCTGGAGGGACCTGAAAATAGCTGTGCATCGACGCTCCCCATCCAACCAGACAGAGCTTGAGAGGATCTGCAGAGAAGAATGGTAGAAATTACCCAAATGCAGGTGTGCCAAACTTGTAGCGTCATAGCCAAGAAGACATGGCTGTAATCACTGCCAAAACGTGCCTCAACAAATTACTAAAGGGTCTGAATACTTATGTAAATGTGATAATTCAGTTATTTCTTTTTCATTACTTTGCAAACATTTCTAAACACCTGTTTTCGCTTTTTTATTATGGGATATTGTGTGTAGATTGATGATAAATAAATGAATTTAATCCACTTTAGAATAAGGCTGTCACATAACAAAATGTGGAAAAAGTGAAGGGTTCTGAATACTTTCTGAATGCACTGTATGTTTCTATGTTCTATGTTTCTATAGAGAACCCATTAAAAAACGAAAACACTTCAGTAAGACCCCACTTTCACCACCCAAACTGAAGGCAACTTAAGTCAATTTGTGACTTTTGCCGAAAAAATTAACTCTGCTTCACCCTGAGGTAAGAATGAGGTTGAGTTCTTGCTTAGTGACAGATGCCCTCTCTCTGATATCATAGTGACCAATCACTGAAGGATGTGGTCAGGGAATGTGAGTTTCATCTTGATCATTATCGTCAAATCTCCAACAATTCATGGAATAGCTTTTGTTGGAAATGTCAGAGACAATATCTGAAACCAAGGTGGGATAATGAATTAGAAATGGAACTTGCTCTGGATCCTTTCACCCGGATTAAATAAAGTGTTACCAGGATTACAAGGATGCGTGTTCATAGCCAGATAATCCGACTCGGTGATGGGTGTTAATTTATTCTCTGAACCAAACATGTAGTCAGACTGAACTCCTGTCGGCCCAACTCCACGCTTGTCGTTCCTGTCTGAATCCTCAACCATTCTGCAGCAGTTGACAGATATCACATGGTGCAGATGCACCATTGTCAACAGTTACTGGAACGTACCTCCGAGGTGACCGTAGATGGACTGAGTGGGTCTTTGCAAATCCTAGCAGAAAACAAAGAAATGTTGGAAAGCAGTTTAGCAACTCGTGCTCATCGAAACGCTTCAACGTCTTAAATGTGACTTTTCTTACCATGTAGATGGCTTTTGGATCTGCCTGGTGATCTCCTGAGTTCTACAACACAACACAATCGAACAGTTACTTTGGTCAAAAAGCTGGCTTCAGAATTCACTGCAGTCACCATGTGTAAAAATATTATATAAATTATATTGAAACTCGTCAAGAACAAAACCAGCACATTTTGTTTAAATATGACAAAAACTTCCAATTTTACAAGTAGAAATTGTCCAATCAATGCACGTTTGTCATTGAGGTCGGATGCAAATTGACCAATCCCGCGCATTGTTTTATGGTCGCTAGGCAGCGAGGACTCTGGGATCATGGCTGCCTCCTGCAATAACAAGGTTTCCAAGGATAAAGGTAATGCTAACCTTGTTGATAATTTTGTTTTTCAATTGATTTATCTATATAAAGTTTGGATGTGAACTGTTAAATAAAAATTATAAATAACAAATGTACAGCTTGGGTTAGGATTAGGGTCAAGGTCAGGGTCGGTCGGGCTTGTCGGTAGGCCGATGGATTCTGTGGAGGATTGGTCGGGCTGTCGGACCACTAGTGGATGCTGCGAAGGGTCAGTTGGGCTGCCGGCCAGCTAGTGGATGCTGCGAGGCTTCGGTTGGGTAGTTGGTAGGCCGGTGAGTGCTGCGAGGGGTTGGTCGGGCTGTCGGCCGGCCAGTATTGCAGCGAGCGAGCGGGCGGACAGACGGAGCCGGAGCTATGGGGGTGCTGAAGGCGGCCGGGCGGTGTGCTCCCCACCATTATCACCACGACGATCGAGAAGGGCATGCTGGCTGAGGTGGACTCGCTGAGCTGCCACACGTACGGAGCCCGCAGCCAGTCCCAAAGCGGCTCCAGCTCCAGCCGTGGGCAGCTCTAGAATGGGGGGCGAGTTAGGGTTTAGCATTTTCCTCAATGGAAGCTGCCTTAACCTTCCACCAACCTGGCTCTTCCCCAATCCCACTATGACCATGACCCACACTCAGCACACTGGCAGTCAGTGGGGTTCAGTAAACGGGGGAACCGGGTATATAAATATATCTGGGACCAGAGGATTTTTCGCATCGATGAAAAATCAGAGAGATATTTATGTTTAAAAAAAATTAACCATTCTTTCTGCTGCACCTGGTGGAGGGAGGGGGAGGGACTATAAAACCAGGAAGTGGTGTGCCTCACTCAGTCTCTGCAAGATGGAGGAAGCCAGAGGGTCACGTCTCTCTGAACTCTGAATAACACTGAACACATGTCTACCCAACTGTGAGTGCCCTTAATGTGGTTTGAAAATAAAAATATGGTTGGTTTGAAGTAAAAATGCACTGCTCATGGTTGTTTGGGTTGAAGTAAGAATGCACTGCTAATGGTTGTTTGGGTTGAAGTAAAAATGCACTGCTAATGGTTGTTTGGGTTGAAGTAAAATGCACTGCTAATGGTTGTTTGGGTTGAAGTAAAAACGCACTGCTAATGGTTGTTTGGGTTGAAGTAAAAAATGCATTGCAAATGGTTGTTTGGGTTGAAGTAAAAATGCATTGCTAATGGTTGTTAGGGTTGAAGTAAAAATGCACTGCTAATTGTTGTTTGGGTTGAAGTAAAAATGCTTCATACCATTCAAGGAGGGTACAAGGCCAACTGCACTTGAATTTGGTGGCCTTGCACCCTGCTTGAAGTGGTTGGAAACTGCACTTGAATTTGGTGGCCTTGCACCCTGCTTGAAGAAGTAGGAAGTAGGAAACTGAACCTGAATTTGGTGGCCTTGCATGCTGCTTGAAGTGGTAAGAAACTGCACTTGAATTTGGTGGCCTTGCACCCTGCTTGAAATGGTAGGAAAATGGATTTGAATTTGGTGGCCTTGCACTCTGCTTGTAATGGAATTTCAAGGAAGAGCCGTGGGTCAACTGCCAGCCCACCAGCCATGAGTGAGCTGCCAGCACATCAGGCTTGAGGGACTGAGCTGCCACCCCAATAATCCATTTGGCCCACAATGTCCATACGAGCCCTCTGGAGACCAGTAGTCCCTGCAGAAAACAACACACATACCAGCTCTCCAGACCCCCCCCCCCCCCCCCCCCCCACTGGCCACCAATATTGGAATTGGTGGAGAGGTGGAATATTGCATCGGGGGACCAGCCCCCTCGTGTGAACATGGGACCCAATGGGTCCCACTTAGTATAGTATATATATATATTTTTTGATCTCATTTTCTAATTAGTTTAATTAATTTTGGTACTGACGAGTTATGACTTCTCAATTATATTTTATCTAAATCTGTGCAAAATTTCATGTTGTTCCGAGACATGGGTCACGAAAGTAGATTTCTGGACATATTTTTTTATGCTCGGCCCACAGCCTACAATGATCCATAAAGCTAGTGGAGTAAATACCTGATGGGAAGTTAATAGCACACCATCAGGGAGAGGGATCCCAGCACAGGTCTGCTTATCCCAGAAAACTATCAGAACTCACCGGGACATTTCTTGCCACGGAAATGTTTTCATAATCTGCTCCTGGGGTCTGATCATCATCCGCTCCGGACTGGGCTGTGAAATAGAGAACAAGGACTCACAATGAGCAGCCTCGGAGCTGTGAATCCCACTTTGCTACCGAACAGCATAATTACGACTTTTTGACAATGACCAGCCCTTACGATTTCACTAACCACACAGCAATCAGATCAGACTGAATTATTTAGTTAAACATACAGGACTGGTGGCTTCCAGAAGCTCTGCGTCTGATGAGGTAAATGGCTCCAGCAACAGCAAGAACTCCCAGCACCAAAGGTAGAATGATCCAGGCAAGATACATCACCACAACTTGATTCTCCTTCATTTGAGAAACTGCAAAGAAATCACATCATTGGGTAAACATCAGGGAAATGTAATGTCCGTGCAGAAGGAAGCCATTTGGCCCATCGTTCAGTGCCAGCCAGTGGTCCACTGATCCTAACCCACTTATTTCCCCATCCTGCAATAAGTTCTCACTGGGATTTATCCAATTCCTAGTGGAATGTTGCTATTCAACCCACGTCCACCAGCTGACCCAACTGGCCACTGAATAAAGCACAGTCCCCAGAGGCACCCTGTTCCTTTAACCTTCATTGACCATTCTGATATAAATGTACTGTGATAAATGAAGGAAGGGGAGCACCGAGTGTTCACAAGCCAGTGAGTTTACCTGGTCAATTATTGGAAAACATCCTAAAGAACCAAATAAGCATTAATTTAGAAATCATTAAATGTCAGCAAGCTTGAATTGGGCCCCGTTGTAACAGTGCGGAGGTGACACCTAGAGAGGTCAGGGTAGCAGTGGAGGGGGATTAAAGTGGTGACAACAGGAAGCTCAAGGTCACTCCTGTAGATGGAGTGGAAATGGAAATACTCCACAAAGCATTCACTCCACCTGTGTAGAAAGGAACTGCAGATGCTGGTTTATGCTGAAGACAGGCACAAAGTGCTGGAGTTACTCAGCGGGTCAGGCAGTATCTCTGGATAAAAAGGATGGGTGATGTATCGGGTTAGAACCCATGTTTACACCCTGCAGTGTTACATTGTCTGAAAAACGTTTCTGACCTGAAACGTCACCCATCTTTTTTCACCAGAAATGCTGCCTGACCCGCTGAGTTACTCCAGCACTTTGTGTCAACTATGTTTAATTTCCTCCGTGTGGAAGAGACCACGCGGAGAACACCAAATGCAGTACATCCGTTTGGAAAAAGTGCAAGTCATTCACTGCTTAACCTGGAAAGGCTATTTGTGTCCCTGTACGGTGGGAAGATAAAGGTGAAAAGTCAAGTGTTGCTTCTCCTGTATTTTTGCATGGAGACACACGGCGTATGAGTGCGAGTGGTTGCTGGGGACGGATGTGGTGGTGACGGTGGATCTGGTGAAAAATGCAAAGAATGATCGGATGAATATGGCAGGTTCTTGGGTGGAAGGTAAGGATCAGGGAAACTATGTTCTTATCCATTCCTGGAAAGAGGAAGAGTGAGAGCATAAATGCTGAAAATCAATAAGATGTGATTAAGGACTCTGTCCACTCCAATAGAGGAGAAGTCACTGTTCAGGATGAAGGAAGACATTTCAGTGGCATCTCTTAGGGGAACTTATTGTTTCTTCCCATCATCATTTTAGCACAGTTTGTCCTGCTAGATGTGTCCTTGAGCACACTATTAACAACACATCTCACAGATAAGGAAGCATAATATGCCTACACATCATCACATTGAATTCAATCAGAGATATTTCCTTTGTACTACCCATTCCTTCTTTCTCACAGAAATGTTTTAATTCTGTTTTTCTTTCTCCACAAATGCTGCCTGGCATGCTGATGGTCACAGGGAGAACATATAAACTCCGTACAGACCCCTAGTCAGGATTAAACATAGGTATCTGGCACTATAAGGCAGCAACTCTACCGCTGCACCACTATGCCGCCCCATTGACCATAAATCTGTATATTTCAAAATGGTTACGTAAAATGACAGAGATAGATTGGAATAGGGGGCTTACATTGGGGGAGAGCCAATTTCACAACATTAAGTCTGGACCTGGCAAAGGTACACTGTGAAAATTTACTTACCTGTAAGTCAAAATCTGCACAGAGGGAGACATTCAAAGGAGAAAAATCAAGAACTCTAGGTCAACATATTTGTGTAAGGGTGATTGTCAAGAATAACAAGAATAGGGAACCAAGGATGCAGAGGGTTGGATAAAGAGAAAATAGGAAGCATATGGCTAACGGGGCCGGCAAGTGGGAGTGTAGCGGGACCGAACGGTAGAAAGAAAATGTAAGTTTTTAAAGGGAAATACTTTGTCAAATCGAACGAAAATCGCTACACCACACTCCAGGCGAATAGTGAGTAAGTTGGGCCTAAAATTGTTGCGCTATTGTGTACTGTTTTCATGGGTGGAAATCCCGGGAATACATGGAGATACGTCCACTCCATGTTTTGAGAGGTGGGGGACATGTTTTGTAATCCAGATTTTGAAATTCGGCTAAAAAGAAATCTACTAAAAATCTCTGCTTTCCGCAAGACAGAGGGGGTGGGACTGATGTTCGAGGACACCGATTGGACTAGGGAGATGCTGGTCAGCAGGCAATGGGGAGGGGGGACAAGATGATTCAGCGCGATGATTGGAGGAGGGAGGTGTCGGTCAGAGGCGGAAGTAGGGGGGTGGGACTGAGTATAAAGCGTGGTGATTGGAGGAGGGCGACGTCCTGGTAGAGCAAAGATCATAGAGCGGAGCATTAATCGGCCCATTTGCGGGGCCTTTCATCACCTGCCGCGGATTGAAATCAGCCTCGGGCGATGAAAGGCCCCGTGAACGGGCCGATTCAAGCCCCACGATTTGGGGCGGACGAAGCTGCTGTTGCTGGAGTTTGGAGTTGGTCACCAACCTGGTCAGCTCCCGATGTTATCATGGACAGGGCCAACGGCCGAAGCCTCGCGCATGTGAGCGGGCGTGCGGCCACCAAGAAATTGTGTGTCACCCATGTTTTGATAGATATACATACAACAAAACAAGCAAACAAACAAATATATATACAAGACGAGAGTTATACTACTATATACTAGATCAAACGCGGACCTGTTGGGTCCCCATCCCCCAATGCAATATTCCACCACTCACCCACAGCCCCCAACTGCAGTGGCATGGCTGATGGGTTCCCGTTGTGACATCAGAGATCCCTGTTATGACGCGAGTCACGGTAACCCGCCCGCAACTACGCAGGCGCGGCCAGCAAGTGGAAGCGCAAATGCCAAGTTTATTAAAGTTTAAAAAATCAAAATTTAAAAATATTACATCAATCTGAACAAAACATGCAGCTGCACACCGCAGGACAACGGTGAGTAAGGTGGGCCCAAAATTGTCGCGCTGTCGTGTAATGTTTTGGCTGTATTTCGGGAACAAACCAACAAAGAAGATGAGAGTTTAAGAGAGAGAGGTATGGAGGTAGGTAGAGTAGGTAGGTAGGTGGGTGATATAGATAGATAGATGCCGCTACCAATGAAGAAATGTTGACAGTTACTAGAAGGTGTAGTGGTGTAACAGAAAAAAGGGTGTGGGAGGAGGAACTTCAATAGGAAATTACTTAATTAATTGTTGTCCCTGGAAGGTTATAACGTGCTTGGTTGAAAGATGGGGCCATGTTCTGGAGCAAAAAATGGTGGGGTCAGATTCAGGCTAACACAATAAGGTGAAGTGTGACTGTAAGTTTGGAGTTAGGAGCCGGGGCAGAAACGTGATGTTCCACAAACAGCCATCAGATGTGTATTTGTCAATCCAATTCATTAAAAAGCATAAATAAATACATGAAAATGAATCGGTATTTGCAGGTTGGGCCGAAGGGCCTGTTTTCACGCTGTATGACTATGAAAACTACAAAATTCAATCCTTTAAAGTATTTATATTGTAAATATTTTAAACTGAAATGAATATAAATGCGCAAAACCGCTATCTCACCCCTGGCATGCTCTATATCTACACTAATGGAGATCGTTTAGTATTGTGTAAACTGAACTTACTAATGACAATCATCTGGATCCCGTTCCCTCTGATATCTCCCCACACTGTGCAGTAATAGACGGCAGAGTCATTGAGCGTCACGTTTGTGACCGTCAGGATGAAGCTGCTGTTGGAGGCGTCTTTGAACAGCTGGAACCACTCAGTGAAGCCTGGTCTCCTTCGTACGCTGCCTCCGGCCTCATGTGTTAAAACCCACTCCATGTCCTGCCCGGATAGTTCTCGGTACCAGTGGACGTCAGTGTTTCCCACTTCAGGAGTAGAGATCCTTCTGCAGTTGTACAGGGCCCTGGTGAGACCACATCTGAAATGTTGTGTGTAGTTTTGGTCTGCTAATTTGAGGAAGGACATCTACAGCTATATTAATAGCAAAAGGATAATGAGGGATAATATTGGTCTACTAGAGAGAGAGTGGACAGCTATCTGCAGAGCCAAAAGAGATGGGGGAGATATTAAACAATTTATTTTCTTCAGTGTTCACCAAGGGAAAGGATATTGAATTATGTGAGGTAAGGGAAACAAGTAGAGTAGCTATGGAAACTATGAGATTCAAAGAAGAGCAATTACTGACATTTAAAAAAATATAAAAGTGGATAAGTCTCCAGGTCCGGACAGGATATTCCCTAGGACATTGAGGGAAGTTAGTGTAGAAATAGCAGGGGCTATGACAGAAATATTTCAAATGTCATTAGAAACGGGAATAGTGCCGGAGGATTGGCGTTCTGCGCATATTGTTCCATTGTTTAAAAAGGGTTCTAAGTGTAAACATAGCAATTATAGACCTGTTAGTTTGACGTCAGTGGTGGGCAAATTAATGGAAAGGATACTTAGAGATAATATATATAAGCATCTGGATAAACAGGGTCTGATTAGGAACAGTCAACATGGATTTGTGCCTGGAAGGTCATGTTTGACTAATCTTCTTGAATTTTTTGAAGAGGTTACTCGGGAAATTGATGAGGGTAAAGCAGTGGATGTTGTATATATGGACTTCAGTAATGCCTTTGACAAGGTTCCTCATGGAAGGTTGGTTAAGAAAGTTCAATTGTTGGGTATTAATGGTGGAGTAGCCAGATGGATTCAACAGTGGCTGAATGGGAGATGCCAGAGAGTAATGGTGGATGGCTGTTTGTCAGGTTGGAGGCCAGTGACTAGTGGGGTGCCACAGGGATCTGTGTTGGGTCCACTGTTGTTTGTCATGTACATCAATGATCTGGATGATGGTGTGGTAAATTGGATTAGTAAGTATGCAGATGATACTAAGATAGGTGGTGTTGTGGATAATGAAGTAGATTTTCAAAGTCTACAGAGAGATTTAGGCCATTTGGAACAGTGGGCTGAAAGATGGCAGATTGAGTTTAATGCTGATAAGTGTGAGGTGCTACATCTTGGCAGGACAAATTAAAATAGGACGTACATGGTAAATGGTAATGAATTGAGGAATGCAGTTGAACAGAGGGATCTAGGAATAAATGTGCACAGTTCCCTGAAGGTGGAATATCATGTAGATAGGGTGGTAAAGAAAGGTGTGCTGGCCTATATAAATCAGAGCATTGAGTATAGAAGTTGGGATGTAATGTTAAAATTGTACAAGGCATTGGTGAGGCCAATTCTGGAGTATGGTGTACAATTTTGGTCGCCTAATTATAGGAAGGATGTCAACAAAATAGAGAGAGTACAGAGGAGATGTACTAGAATGTTGCCTGGGTTTCAGCAACTAAGTTACAGAGAAAGGTTGAAGTTATGTCTTTATTCTTTGGAGCGCAGAAGGTTAAGGGTGGACTTGATAGAGGTCTTTAAAATGATGAGAGGGATAGACAGAGTTGACGTGGATAAGCTTTTCCCACTGAGAGTAGGGAAGATTCAAACAAGAGGACATGACTTGAGAATTAAGGGACAGAAGTTTAGGGGTAACATGAGGGGGAACTTCTTTACTCAGAGAGTGGTAGCTGTGTGGAATGAGCTTCCAGTGGAGGTGGTGGAGGCAGGTTCGATTTTATCATTTAAAAATAAATTGGATAGTTATATGGACGGGAAAGGAATGGAGGGTTATGGTCTGAGTGCAGGTAGATGGGACTAGGGGAGAATAAGTGTTCGGCACAGACTAGAAGGGCCGAGATGGCCTGTTTCCGTGCTGTAATTGTTATATGGTTATTACCTTGCAATTAGAAACGTATAAAATTATAAAAGGACTGGATAAGCTAGATGCAGGAAAAAATGTTCCCAATGTTGGGGGAGTCCAGAACCAGGGGCCACCGTCTAATAATAATGGGGAAGCCATTTATAACTGAGATGAGAAAAAAAACTTTTTCACCCAGAGTGTTGTGCATTTGTGAAATTCTCTGCCACAGAAGGCAGTAGAGGCCTATTCACTGGATGAATTTAAAAGAGTTAGATCTCCAGGGGCTAGCAGAATCAAGGGATATGGGGAAAAGACAGACACGGGTTATTGATTGTGGATGTTCAGCCATGGTCCCAATGAATGGCGGTGCAGGCTCGAAGGGCCAAATGGCCTCCTCCTGCACCTATTTTCTATGTTCTACATGGAGCACCGTAACCGTGCCGTGTCATCCTCAGTGACACGCTCCAGCCTCGGGAATTGGATCAGGATCGAAGGATTTGCATCTTTAATGGGAAAATATGTCTTCTTAAAAAAAAACACTCAGCACAACCATGCTTGAAGAGTGCACAGAATCTAACACTAAATTTGTAGAATTGCATTAGTCATACTAAATCATGCAAAATTGAGTCATTTTGATTAAGGCCATATGTGTGCACAGCACAGGAATGGGCCCTTGTGATACTTAAAACCATAACAATGTTACTGAGTTCAGTGATCCTGCAATATTATATAACCTGTGCATGGGGCCAAACAAAGTTCTGAATGGGTTTGTGGAGAGGTTTGCTCGTGCTACTCAAGAGAGTTTAAACTAGTGAGACATGGGGTTGGGACCCTGAATGACAGCGGACTCATATGTAGAAAATGGAACAGGCAAGTCCAGTGAAAGCATTGACAGAGATGGGAGGGGGAGCATGAGAGGACTGTTAGGTTTAACTGCATTTACTTTAAAGCAAGAAGCACAGCAAGTGAGACGGATGAGTTGAGAGTGTAGATCAGCACACAAGATTATGAGGGGAAGCGTGGATGAGGGAAGAGCTGTAATCTATTATTAATTTATTATTAAGTAAGTGGAGCATTTGGAATATATCAGGACAGGGTGGAGTCAAAAGGTTTTTGTGAAGGAAATCATATTCAACAAATCAGCTAATTTTTTGAGATTGTAGTTAGCAGCACAGGTAAGGGAAAACTAGCTGATGTGCATTTGGACTTTCAGAAGGCACAAGCTACAAAGAAGGTGCAGATAAAAAATAAACTCTCACACATACCTGTCTTTCCACTTGCTATTCATTACCCACCACCAGCCCCTCTGGGTTCCTATATCTGCCACATCTACTCCACCTTCCGGTTCAGAACTACCTCACCATCCGCACTCGGGTTCTACATTTTATTTCACATCTTTTCTTATCAGAATTAATTATTTGTAATTTTTTGTCTTCTCTGCTGATCACCTCCAGTTTTCGTTAATATCTTCCCCTATCCCTCCTGCACATCATTCATCTAACAATCAACCCTTCCATATCTGAGTCTACCTGTCACTTGCAAGCTCTTGCCCCACCCCTACTCCCTCCCGTCTTTCCACCAGCTCTATGCTACTCCATCAGTCTGAAGAGGTCTTGACCTGTAACACTGTCCATTTACTTTCCCAGATGTTGGCTGACCTGCTGAGTTCCTCTGGAACTAATATCTACATTGCAGCTCAGTGGACTATCTTTGATCGGACTTCACTGGCTTTATCTAGCACTAAACGTCATTCACGTTACTCACTTTATCGTGTATCTGTGGATGGCTCTATTGTTATTATGTATTGTCTTTCCACTGACTGGTTAGCCCGCAAAAGCCTTTTATTGTACCTTGGTACACGTGACAATAAACTAAACTCAAACTCTAAAACTCAAGCATGGTTTTTTCCCAAGCATTTCATAATATTTCTTCTCCCATGTGCTTATACATCTTTTGCATTTCATGGGCTAATCTATTCCTTTTAATAACTCAAGTTATCCTCTTTCTCTCCTTATTCTGATTTGTTTCAGGAGGGATATGGGCCAAACGCAGGCAGGTGGGACTGCAATTTTGTTCAATCCAAGTTCAATGTTTGAATGACAATAAAAGGCATTCTATTCTATTCAATTCTAGTGTAGCTGGGACATGTCGGCCGGTGTGGGCAAGTTGGGCAGAAGAGCCTGTTTCCACGCTCTATGACTATTTGACTTTATGCTATTAGTTGGTAATATCTTCCATCTCTGACAGCTCAAACCCTAAGGGTCATCCTTTTTCATCCACAAACCATTTGCAGAGACTATTTACACTTTTGATTTTTGTTCCCTTGTACTTTCACACACTTTTCTATTTCCTAGCTGTTGCACTTTACACGCCAAGGATAACTTCCCCACTCTCTGTTTTACTGGTAGTGGTCACAGAATTCCCATGTGTCAGTGAGTCATTGCGTGAAGGTTGAAGTGTGAGCTGCTGTTATCGTCAGTGTAGGCAAACAATGACTTACCAGTTACATTGAGCTGGGACCCTGCTCCATAGATGTAACTCCACACACTGCAGTTGTAGACAGCTGTGTCGTTGATGGAGACATTGGTGATGGTCAGAATGTAACTGTTGCTCATGGCTCAGGAAGAGGTTCGAGCAGGTGTGGACGAAGAGCGTGTGAGCAGGACGGTGGGGCTCAGGCAGCAGTGAGCGTGGACAGGGTGGGAGAGCTTACCGCAGCGCAGGATTACCTGGTCAAACACCATGCAGGCAGACTTCCAGCATGTCCAGTTCCTTGTCCAAGCTGTCTATGATGCCCTACCAAGCCCAGCAAACCTCCACGTCTGGGGCAAGAGCGAGACACATTCCTGCCCATGTTGCTCTGGAAGAGGATCATTAGAACATCTCCTCAGCAGCTGCCCAAAGTCCCTTGGGGAAGGTCGCTATCGGTGGCGCCATGAGCAGGTGCTCAAGGTGGTTGCTGAGAAAATTGCCACTGCCATTAGTAACTGCAAACACCACCACACCCCAAAGAAATCAATCAGTTTTGTCAAGGCTGGAGAAAAGCCTCGACCACAACCAAAAACAAGGATGGGCCTCCTCTACACAGCCACTGACTGGGAGCTGCACGTCGATCTGGGCAAACAGCTGAAATTTCCACAGCACATCACAGCACATCACTCCGGCCAGACGTGATCATCACCTCCGAAGTGACAAAACAGCTGATCATTCTGGAGCTGTCAGTGCCTTGGGAAGAGCGTATTGAAGAGGCTAATGAGAGGAAACGCGCAAAGTACCAGGAACTGGTGGAGATGTGCCAGGACAGTTGCTGGAAGACATACTATGAGCCCATAGAGGTGGGCTGTAGAGGCTTTGCAGGACGCTCACTCTGCAAAGTCCTCGACCAGTTGGGCTTTACGGGGCTGGCAAAGAAGAGGGACATTCAATCCGCAAGCGAAGCCGCAGAGAAAGCCACTAGGTGGCTTTGGATTAAGAGGGCTGATCCGTCGGCGGTTGCTGCTTGGACGCAAGTCGGGGCCTGATCAACCCCGGCTGGGACGCCTGGCCAAGGGTGCCTGATGTTGTGAGACCTGAAACACCCAATGACCCCAGGTCACATCACTGAGGATGCGTCCCAGTGCATCTAGAAGATGCATCTTTCACACTGTGTGAGTATACATGGAGCTCAATGGAAAGCATCATATTTCTCCAGCATTTAGTGTGTAACAGTTTCTAAAATTTGTTATCTACTTCACTGGAACATGGAAATTATATTGAGGGGGAATTTCAACCGTGCTTCACTCTATGTAACATGGATTAGGGGCCCGTATCAACACAATGCAGATGAGCAATGACTCAGATCCAGACAACAATGAACTGTCAGCCTGAGGGAGGGCATGAACACAGGTGATCAACGTGTAACCTGTTTCTTCTCAGCCAGTCCCAGACCCCTGGCCTTGGCTCAAGTGACAGCGTTGTTGTTATTGCTGCCTCTGCGCTGTGAGTGGTACAAGTATCAGTGATTCCTGGTTGGTTGAAAACAAGCCCGAAGGTTCGCCAGTCGGCGGGACTGGGAACCTGTCAAAAGGCTCATCGGTTGGCATGACCGGGAGAGAGCTGGAGACGTCAGACACAAGGAGCTAGGGCCGGTGCGAGGTTGAACCAGGGAAATGTCTCCATTTCCCCCAGATAGGCTGCTGGAGGCACTCCCGGGACACAAAGATGGCCGGGCAAGGAGAGGAATGGCGACGTTGGTTTGTGGGAACTACTCCAGTACAACGAGCTGTGGGTTGACCGGACGTTGCACTTTGAATAATCATGACGCCAAAACATGGTTGCGCAGCATGTGTAATATATGCAAAAAGAATTTCACTGCTCAGTTGCACATGTGACAAATAAAGAACCATTGAACCATTGGAATAAGGAGGCAGCATTGGTTAATCTAAAGCCATGACAAGTTGTAGTTCTGCTCTCCTGTGCCTTAACTCAAACAGCTGTGAGCAGTGCCCTGCTATTACACTGAGCACTGAACACTATTTCTAGTTTTCTCTACAATGAAGAACACACTGCACATTGAAATTTATTTCCCACAACCCAGATCTGACATCAGTTACCATATCAGTGCTCACAACATTCGTGAGGGACCACAATGTATTGGTCTCCAGAATCAGGGCTCCAGTATGATCTCCTTAATCTTTCAGTAATTCCTGCACATGTGCCAATTAAAGGAAAGTGAATTACACCCAATATAGTTACACATAGGTGAATAAAACCAAATATAATTTGTACTCACTGGCTACACTGAGCTGGGTTCCGTTCCCTCTGATATCTCCTCACACTGTGCAGTAATAGACGGCAGAGTCATTGAGCGTCACGTTTGTGACCGTCAGGATGAAGCTGCTGTTGGAGGCATCTTTGAACGGCTGGAACCGCTCAGTGAAGCCTGGTCTCCTTCGTACGCTGCCTCCTGCCTCGTGTGTTAAAACCCACTCCATGTCCTGCCCGGGTAGTTCTCGGTACCAGTGAACATCAGTGTTTCCCACTTCAGCGTTCTCCATGGAGCAATGTAACCGTGCCGTGTGACCCTCAGTGACACGCTCCAGCCTCGGGAATTGGATCAGGATCGGAGGATTTGCAACTTGAAAGGGAAAATATCAACAGATGAACAATAATGTTGGAGTTGCTAAATACTTTATGTGTTTCAACTTAAAATATATTCATCCTTTGTCATTAGATAACGTCATGTAAAAGTGATGCTAACTTGGTTAGTATCTGATATTAAAATAATGATTGCAGCTGATTGCAACTTTCTCCCTGTTCACGATTATCTTTCACTCTCTCTCTCCAGTGTTGGGAGGTGTTGCCTCACAATGGGGATTTCATTTTTCATTTAGCTTTGTTTAGTCGTTTATTTAGTCCTTTGTTGCTACACGGAGATAAGCAGATCTCTGTATATTGGAGGAATAAGAGGGTATGGAGATAGATCATTGAGGTGGTAATGTTTAGTTTACTTTAGTGTAGAGATGCAGCATGGAGACAGGTCCTTCACCCACTGAGCCCATGTTGATCATCGAGTTATTGATCTCAGTGTGGCAGATGGTGCAACTAATAGTGCCTGTGCATAAACTGTGAATGGCTCGATTGTAATCATGTATTGTCTTTCCGCTGACTGGTTAGCAGGCAACAAAAGCTTTTCACTGTACCTCGGTAGACGTGACAATAAAGTAAACTCAAGCAAAGTAATTATAAATGAAGAAACTAACCTACCTATACTGTAATTTCTTTACATTCATCTGTTCACACTATGTGTACGTCTCTGGCAATGCCGGATTACATTCTCCATCCTGATCTCAGAACGCAGTGATGAGTGATCTGCATTATTCAGTTAAAAAATATTTTTGGCCTATTTTTATTCTCCATTTTGCAGTGTGAACTTCTAATGATGTCCGTCTGTAAAACTGACAACATGACATCATGATTCCTCACGATGTTAGGATTGGAAATAGAACCAATTTAAATACTCACTGGTTACATTCAGCTTGGTTCCATCTCCAAATAAATTCCCCCAAAGGCCACAGATGTAATTAGCAGAGTCGTTAATCTTCACCTCTCTGATGGTCAGTGAGTAGCTGTTACTGGTGTTGTTCCTGGAAAGCTGAAATCGATCGGAGAAGCCCGGTGACCTGTAAATGACGCCATCGACATGAAGACTAAGTTTGATTTTTCCATTACGTGAGTTGTACCAGTAAACGTGGAATGATTTCACAATGTCATACACATTGGTGCTGTTCAGGACACACCGTATCTCCACTGTTTCACCTTCACGCACCACCAGAGCTCCTGGGGATTGGATCAGGGATGTGTTTGCCGTTAGACCTGTGGGTAATAACAACCAAAGATCAGAACAGATGATGACCACAAAAATAATTTGAAACAAAAGGCAGCATGAAAGCTCTTGGATATTCATGAATGTTCTGCACATGTATCCTCAATTTGTAAACTCTTTTGTTTTCTCCTGAGCTTCGCTCTTTCACTCTGCACTGAAATGACAAACAATACCTTTGGTAAAAGCAACAGCTAAAAAGTACAAACACTGAACATCAAAGGTTAAATCCTGCTCCATGTAAGTGCTTGTTGACTGTACACACTGTGTTAAACTGAGCAGTAAATCAGGAACAAAGCTGGCAGTTCTAGTACCATTCATCTAGTATATGTAAGATTCTGTTGCAGAGTCAGATAAAGAAGACTAAGGAAATTCAGCATGCTTCCAACAGCTCTTACAAATGTCTACACATGGACCGCATAAAGCATCCTATTGATTACATCACAGCCTAGTTTAACAATTACTCTACTCTACACTCCACACTGCCTCGGGAAAGCAACCAACATAGTGAAAGACCATTCACTCCCCTGTCATTCCTACTTGTCCCCTCTCCTGTCGGTCAGATGATACAAAACTTCTCAGCATCTGGCAGCAGTTTTACGATACGAAACGATAACATTTTATTCATCCCCGGAGGGAAATTGTTCTGCCAACAGTCACAACACACAAGGTACACAAATACTTGAAATTAAAAGTGAAACAAAAGAAAAAGACAAGCAACTGTTGGCTGGCTGCCGTGTGCACAGCGCCTTAACCAGAACGAACGAACAAACAAACCAAACAAACGCAGAAGAGGATTTTAAAATTAAAGTTCCCACTTTGTTCGCCCACTGTCCCTCAATGCAATCCCCCCATGCCGGGTCTCCATTGTTCTTTGCAACAGCCCTCACTTTCCTTGGCTCCTACTCTTTCCCTGGTTACCCTCTTACTCTAATACAATTGTTCAATCCTTGGGATGCTTCTTAATTTTGACTGTCAGTGATATTTTTTCTTGCCCCTTTCCTCTCCTAATTTATATTTAAAGTAGTCTTTTGCTCTCTTTATACCCAAGTGTTTCTCCTGTTTTCTCATCCAGATAACAATATTGATTAGTACGGGTGTCAGATGTTATGGGGAGAAGGCAGGAGAATGGGGTTAGGAAGGAGAGATAGATCAGCCATGATTGAATGGTGGAGTAGACTTGATGGGCTGAATGACCTAATTCTGCTCCTATCACTTATGATCTTATGATATGATAATCATTTATATCAAGCTATCAAACAGGACATAACTTGCAGCTTAATGTTCCAGGTTTTTGATGTTTCATGTGTGGTAGAGAGGGAGGTAAATGTACTGGAGGAGTTGCACTATTAATTGATGAAGGTTAGGCAGTGGATGTTGTAGACATGGATTTTAGTAAGGTTTTTGATAATTTCTCTCATGATAAGCTGATCCAGAAATGCAAGATGTCTGGAATTCACGATGACTTGGTCATATGCATTCAGAAATGGCTTATTCATAGAAGACACAGGGATGTGGAAGGAAGATATTCTGGCTGGAGGTCTGTGACTAGTGGGAATCTGCTATTCTAAGCCAATGTCCTTTGCCACAACTGCTCTGTGGGAAAACCCTCATTAATTATGTGGAACTGACAGAGGTGGGAGATGAGGACAAGGAGAACCCTATCCTTGTTCTGGGTTAACGGAGAGGGATTGAGAGTGGAATTGTGAGACTTGGCACATGAACAGTTGAGTGTCTTGTCAGCAATCACAGTCTTTTTCACACACATAGGGGAAAGAGATAGAGAGCTCAGTAATATGGCTTGAAGATGACAACTCCTCCCTCATTGTCAGTGATGATGAGGAAACTTTTGTGGATATTGCCTCCATTTAATTTGCAGAAAGGATTTCATTAGGTTCCAACAATGTGAGCACACAAAATATGAGGTAATTTTGTAAAACAAGAGACAGAGAAGTTCCATGATTCGCTGAGTGTGTCAAATGGCAATCCTTGGTAATCCTTAGGGATCTGCACTTTTAACCAAATGGGAGAATTCAGAGTTATATATAAAAGCAAAATCAGATCTGAAGGAAAATCCTGGAAGCATTTAGCAGGTCAGACAGCAAAGTGGCGAGTGAAACTCAGTTAATAGTTTAGACAATAAACCATATAACCATATAACAATTACAGCACGGAAACAGGCCATCTCGGCCCTACAGGTCCGCGCCGAACAATTTTTTTCCCTTAGTCCCACCTGCCTGCACTCATACCATAACCCTCCATTCCCTTCTCATCCATATGCCTATCCAATTTATTCTTAAATGATACCAACGAACCTGCCGCCACCACTTCCACTGGAAGCTCATTCCACACCGCTACCACTCTCTGAGTAAAGAAGTTCCCCCTCATCTTACCCCTAAACTTCTGTCCCTTAATTCTGAAGTCATGTCCTCTTGTTTGAATCTTCCCTATTCTCAAAGGGAAAAGCTTGATCACATCAACTCTGTCTATCCCTCTCATCATTTTAAAGACCTCTATCAAGTCCCCCCTTAACCTTCTGCGCTCCAGAGAATAAAGACCTAACTTATTCAACCTATCTCTGTAACTTAGTTGTTGAAACCCAGGCAACATTCTAGTAAATCTCCTCTGTACTCTCTCTATTTTGTTGACATCCTTCCTATAATTGGGCGACCAAAATTGTACACCATACTCCAGATTTGGTCTCACCAATGCCTTGTACAATTTTAACATTACATCCCAGCTTCTATACTCAATGCTCTGATTTATAAATGCTAGCATACCAAAAGCTTTCTTTACCACCCTATCTATATGAGATTCCACCTTCAAGGAACTATGCACGGTTATTCCCAGATCCCTCTGTTCAACTGTATTCTTCAATGACCGGATGATGTTCACACTTGTTCACGTGATGTTCCATGTTTACAGACATGACTGAATTAGGAAGCAGAGGATGTCGTGCAAATTACAAAGATACAGGCAGAGGCATTGAGTGGCCAGACTATAGAAGATGGAATTTATTGAGGGAAAATATGTCGCCATATATTTTAGATCCATCAATATCAAACCACTCTCTTCTTAACGCGTCATCCCAGTTATTTTGAACATCGTTTGGTGGTATATGTAAATTAATTATTCATGTATCCCAATCTATCATTCATGCCAGAGTTACCTTTACTCACCACTGATTTTAAACAATAGTTTTATCTTTTCAGGATCTTCCACTTGCTCTCTAATGCCAATCCCAAAGGAGTGGTGGTGTGCTCTGATCCAGGATGCCCAGATGCCATCAGGGGGTTCAGCTACAAGGAGCTAACCAAGTTGGACCTGCCCAAAATCTCTCACTTCACTGTGTATAGGAGGGAACTGTAGATGCTGGTTTACACCGAAGGTAGACACAAAATACTGGAGTAACCCAGCAACTCTGGAAAAAAGGAATAGGTGACGTTTCAGGTCGAGACCCTTCTTCAGCCACAGAGGAGTAGCAGCGGGAAAGGGTGTTGCAGAACTCCCATCAGAGGAGAACCTCTTCGAAATAGGCCTACCTTGAGGAGATTTCGCAGTGGAACAGATAAAGAGTGTAAGAAGGAGCTGCATAAGCTGGTTTACACTAAAGATAGCCACAAAATGTTGTGGTAACTCAGCAGGTCAGGAATCATCTCTGGAGAAAAGGAACAGATGTCATTTTGGGTCGAGACCCTTCTTCAGACACGAAGAAGGTCTGAAGTTGGTCTGAAGAAGGGTCTCGACCCAAAATGGCACCTATCCTTTTCTCCAGAGATGCTGCCTGACCCACTGAGTTACTGCAGCATGTTATGTCCATTGATCACTTCACACTTCTCTGGATTGAATTCCACATGCCACACAATCAATGGACAATCTAGTGCTGCCCTCCAGTGGCAGCAAACATGCTTCTTCACTATCAGTAAAGCGGTCTTTTCACTGGGCGACTTGACGCAAGAGTTAACCAGAGTTTAACATCGTGGGAACCTCGTGCGATAACAGTACGGCATTCGTGGACCACCGTGGACCACCGTAACGCTAACGGCAGGTAGTCGTGTAACTTGGTCACTCGGGAGAAAATTCAAGAAAGTTTGAATTTCTCCAAGAGTGACTTGTACACTTGTGGTTGAGCATTGCAACATTATATGGACGTAGTGGCCAGTGCGATATCCGTAATAACTCTTGCGGGTACCGTGGGAACTCCTGCGAACGGTGAACCCGGAAGCTGGACAGAGGGGACAGAAGGTGAGTAAAAATTGTCTTCTGTGGGATTGAATTTAAAAAATAAATAAAAATAAAGATTTGCATCCGCATATGGACATCAACTTATTCATGAGTTATGTTAATGAGATTCAAGAAAATAACTATAATCTTTAAAAGGGACTTTAAAAGGGACTTTACTGAAAGGTTACGCATTTTTATGGTCCGTGAGAAATTTTTCACATGTACTTCTTTGAGAGATACAGGTCGGAGTCCTCGCCGACTAGCGATCGATGCCTTTCCGAAGCAAGGTCCGGAACGCTACCAATCAATGTTGTACAGAGACCCGTGTAAGGAGTGAACTGCACATGCTGGTTTAAACCGAAGACAGACACAAAAAGCAGGAGTAACTCAGCTAGTCGAGCAGCATCTCTGGAGAAAAATAGCTGATGTTTCGGGACGAGACACATCTTCAGACTCAATTCCGATTAGGCTGTCTGAAGAAGGGTTCCGATTCGAATCGCCACCTATTCTTTTTCTCCAGAGATACTGCCTGACCCGCTGACTTACTCCAGCTTTTTATGTTTTTCTTCCCAGATCTGACTTACCTGCTGAGTTACACCAACATTTTGTGTCCTTCTGTGCATATTAACCAGCATTAACCAGCGTCTGCAGTTCCTTTAGACATTACCTAACTTCAGATTTTAGAGATATAGCGCGTGGGAACTCCTGCGAACGGTAAACCCGGAAGCTGTGCAGAGGGGACAGAAGGTGAGTAAAAAAGGTGGTCTCAATATCGACAAGGGAACATGTGTCCTTCGAGGACGTCCCACCTAATTGTCATTGTTGGATAATCTTTTTAACAGGAACAGTTGCAGAGATGGCTCCCAGAAAATCTCAAAGAAAGGGGGTAAAGCGTGTCAGAGATGTTTTTACCATGTTGCTCTATTCAGTTTCTATATTGTTTCAGTTTCTATATCTATATTGTTGCTCTATTCAGTTTCCCAGGGGGTCGGGACGGGACTGGAGTTGGGAGGGAAAGGTGGGGGAGTCGAGGGAGAGGAGGGGGAGTAAGATGGGGGTGTCTTCATTTACTGGCGGCGGGTGTCTGTCACTGAAACAGGCAGGTGAGATTTCACATCCACCTTGTGTGTGCCTCTCTCTCTCTCTCCCTCCCTCTTACACAGGCTGAGAGACTCTGCCTCTGTGAGTGTACGTCTCTTTCTCCCCCTCTCCCACACACAGTAAGACCGAGGTAATGTGCTCAGTCCATCTGTGTCTCCCACATACACAGTAAAACTCTCCAAATGAGCCAATTCAACCAAGGGAGGATATTTATAGTGTGTGAAAAAAAAAGTTACATCATTTGTGTCACGTGTAGTTCACGATGTTCATTCAAGATTTAATGCGAAAGCTCGGGAGACGGACAAGTCACTCGCACAAATAACAGAAATGCCGAGTACCGTGGGAATTCTTTATCTACCCCCCGTTATATCATGCGAGACTCGTGCTGGACCACGACCACTTCACTCTGGTGACATCTTGCGTCAACTCGCCCCGTGAAAAAGCCCCATAACACTGCCAATTTTTGATATTATCTGCAAGATTCATAAATTTGGTATTTTATGTTCAAATCAAAATAATCATTTCTAAAGCTCACAAGAAGCAAGAGGCTGGGGACAACCAATCCACAGAGCCTTCCATTCAGAAAACCTCTCAGCATCCGTCATCCTGTTTCACTCAAGCAGCTACTTCTCAACCCCTCCCACTCTGCTAATTTTTTCCCCTCATCATGCCTCTAATGCTTCTACAATTATTTTTAATTTTGGTTCACTGTGTTTTGATCCCTCAACAAAGAGAAGTAGGTAATTCCTAACCAGGCCCCTCAAGCTTCCCTCACCATTCAATATGATCATGGCTGATCTGCCCAGAACTCATCTCATCCTCTGTGCACAATCGACCTCGATCCTCCCGATCCCTCAAAAGGTTGTCTCCCTCCACCTTAAGTACTTTAAATGGTCTAGCTTCTACAACTCCCTGAGGCAGAGTTTAGTGTAGTTTAGAGATACAGAGCGGAAACAGTCCCTTCAGCCCACTGAGTCCGCACCGACCAGCGATCCCTGCACATTAACATTATCCTAAATAAACACTTAAACCAAGCCAATTAACCTACAAACCTGTACACCTTTGGAGTGTGGGAGGAAATCGAAGATCTCTGAGAAAACCCACACGGTAATGTGGAGAACGTACAAACTCTGTACAGGCAGTACCCGCTCTCGGGATCAAACCCGGGTCTCTGGCGCTGCAAGCGCTGTAAGGCAGCAACTCCACCGCTGCACCACCATGGCGCCCAATTTCAGAAATTCACTACTCTCTGCAAGAATGTCTACACACCTTAGTGTTTTAAATGACCGGGCATTTATTGTAATATGTTCCCTCAGTCAAGATTCTCTCACAAGTGCAAACATCTAAGCATCTACCCCATCACGCCGGGATCACCAGCTGATGTTGGAATAAAAGAGACCGGAGATGACCGATACTGTACATGGTAACTTTTAGTAGCGATCTGTATGATTGGTCAAACGGAGATTTGCCGTATGGGAGAAGCTTTAAGCTATGTCTGATGAAGAAATGGATAGAGATAGTGAAAATACACCAACCCCCAAAGAGGGGGAAGCAGGTGATAAACAAAGAGGAAAATAAGGGTTCTGTGTCTATAACACAAAGCAGGTGGTAGTGTTGTTAGTTATAGTTGTACTGCTGTATATAACTTTAAGATTAAAGGACAACATAACGCTTCCGTCCCTCTGGAGCAACAGCAAGGTAACGCCCAACAGGGATGGTATCCAGTCCCGCACTGATACTTTTATAATCTCTAGAACAGACCCACTGCCGTTAAGGAAGATTATTCCCGATTTCCGGGAAGTCTAGAACTAGGGGTCACAGTTTAAGGATAAGGGGGAAGTCTTTTAGGACCGAGATGAGAAAATCTTTTTTTACACAAAGAGTGGTGAATCTGTGGAATTCTCTGCCACAGAAGGTAGTTGAGGCCAGTTCATTGGCTATATTTAAGAGGGAGTTAGATGTGGCCCTTGTGGCTAAAGGGATCAGGGGGTATGGAGAGAAGGCAGTGATGGGATACCGAGTTGGATGATCAGCCATGATCATATGGAATGGTGGTGTAGGGTCGAAGGGCCAAATGGCCTACTCCTGCACCTATTTTCGATGTTTCTATGTTTCTATGTTACTGGGAAGACAGGCTCTGTGCAAACTGGAAGCAGTCTTACATTACATTAGTATTAGAAAGGCGCTATATAAATCCCATCCATTATTGCACCGCAGGCGGTATGTTTATGGAACGACCTCAAATTCGGACCCATCAATTGCTCAATTTAATTAATAAGGAAAAACAAGGGCATAGAAACATAGAAAATAGGTGCAGGAGTAGGCCATTTGGCCCTTCGAGCCTGCACCGCCATTCAATGTGATCATGGCTGATCATCCAACACAGTATCCTGTACCTGCCTTTTCTCCATACCCCCTGATCCCTTTAGCCACAAGGGCCACATCTAACTCCCTCTTAAATATAGCCAATGAACTGGCCTCAACTATCTTCTGTGGCAGAGAATTCCACAGATTCACCGCTCTGTGTAAAAAATGATTTTCTCATCTCGGTCCTAAAAGACATCCCCTTATCCTTAAACTGTGACCCCTTGTTCTGGACTTCCTCAACATCGGGAATTATCTTCCTGCATCTAGCCAGTCCAACCTCTTTTGTAAGACTATAATATCCCCCCTCAATCTTCAAATTTCTAGCGAGTACAAGCCGAGTCTATCCAGTCTTTCTTCATATGAAAGTCCTACCATCCCAGGAATCAGTCTGGTGAACCTTCTCTGTACTCCCTCTGAGGCAAGAATGTCTTTCCTCAGATTAGGAGACCAAAACTGTACGCAATACTCCAGGTGTGGTCTCACCAAGATCCTGTACAACTGCAGTAGAACCTCCCTGCTCTTATACTCAAATCCTTTTGCTATGAATGCTAACATACCATTCCCTTTCTTCACTGCCTGCTGCACCTGCATGCCTACTTTCAATGACTGGTGTACCATGACACCCAGGTCTCATTGCATCTCCCCTTTTCCTAATCGACCACTATTTAGATGGGCAAAATCCCCCCATCCCATACTGTTGGCAATTGAGTAGCAATTGTACAAGGCATTGGTGAGACCAAATCTGGAGTATGGTGTACAATTTTGGTCGCCCAATTATAGGAAGGATGTCGACAAAATAGAGAGAGTACAGAGGAGATTTACTAGAATGTTGCCTGGGTTTCAACAACTAAATTACAGAGATAGGTTGAATAAATTAGGTCTTTATTCTCTGGAGCGCAGAAGGTTAAGGGGGGACTTGATAGAGGTCTTTAAAATGATGAGAGGGATAGACAGAGTTGACGTGATCAAGCTTTTCCCTTTGAGAATAGGGAAGATTCAAACAAGAGGACATGACTTCAGAATTAAAGGACAGAAGTTTAGGGGTAACATGAGGGGGAACTTCTTTACTCAGAGAGTGGTAGCGGTGTGGAATGAGCTTCCAGTGGAAGTGGTGGCGGCAGGTTCGTTGGTATCATTTAAAAATAAATTGGATAGGCATATGGATGAGAAGGGAATGGAGGGTTATGGTATGAGTGCAGGCAGGTGGGACTAAGGGAAAAAAGTTGTTCGGCACGGACTTGTAGGGCCGAGATGGCCTGTTTCCGTGCTGTAATTGTTATATGGTTATATGTTATATGGTTATAATCCGCACAGTCAATCAGTCAGCCGACTTCATTGTGCTCTGCAAAGAGTGCAGGATCCAACAGGCCAGTATTTACAGTATCTTGTCGAAACCAGCCGAGAACATAAGCGAACGCATTGCATGGCATTATATACACAAAAAGCTGCAGTAACTCAGTGGGGCAGGCAGCATCCGTGGAGAGAAGGAATGCGTGATTTTTCAGGTCGAGATCTTTCTTCAGATATATATGTATATATACACACACTGAACCCTTTTTCTCGTTTATTATGTTGTTTACAGTATACTATGTTTACATATTCTGTTGTGCTGATGGAATAAAGAATGTTGTTCTATCTGGGACATGTGACAATAAAACACTCTTGACTCTTGACATCTATCCTGCACTCCTATAAACAATCTGGTTGATGGGCACAAATGTGGACATTCTGCCACGATTTCTCCTGAATTTCCCCACACTTAGAGAATGTTTAAACTTTTCCTAGCACCCGAGTTACCGAAAGAAAGAGACCTGCCTTTTACAATTCATATTTTGAAACATTTTTCAAATGTTCCTCATTGCTTAATAGTTAGAAAAAGTAACTTGCAAGTCCATTTTAACTCTTGAACTTCTAGATATACAGTTGAGAACATATTGACTGGTTGCATCAGGGTTCGGCCACTCAAACACCCAGGAGTGAAGAAGATTGCAAAAACTGGTGACCGCTGCCCAATCCATCGTGGGTTCTGACCTCCCCACCATCAAAGGAAGTTACACGAATCACTGCCTCAAAAAGGCAATAGACAATAGGTGCAGGAGGAGGCCATTCAGCCCATCGAGCCAGCACCGCCATTCAATGTGATCTGGGCTTATCATCCCCAATCAGTACCCGGGTTCCTGCCTTCTCTCCATATCCCCTGACTCCGCTATCTTCTAGAGTCCTATCAAGCTCTCTCTTGAACGTATCCAGAGAACCGGCCTCCACCGACCTCTGAGGCAGAGAATTACACAGCTTTTTGTGTCTATCTTTGGTGTAAACCAGCATCTGCACACTTGTATCTTTATGAAGCTGTAGTAACTCAGCAGGTCAGGCAGTATCTTTGGAAAATTAGGTGACATTTTGGGTCGAGACATATCTTCAGACCAAAGAAGCGTCTCAATCCTAAAAAACATCACCTATTCCTTTTCTCCAGAGATGCTGCATGACCCGCTGAGTAACTCCAGCTTTTTGTGTCTATTGAGACACAAATATTAGGCACTGCATAAAGATTTGCTGGAATTGTGGAAAGCATCCTAGCAAGATGCATCACAGCTTGGTTTGGCATCGTCTACCCAAGATGGCAAGATATTGTGGAGTTGTGGATTACAGTTTATTACAATTCAGCCACCCTCTCCCATCGACTACAACTACACTTCATGCTGCCTTGGGAACGCAGCTAACATAGTCAAGGATCTTTTTTACCTCAGTTATTCCCTCTTCTTCCCTCTCTCTTTGGGCAGAAGATATAAAAGCTTGAAACTACATACCACCAGATTCAGGAACAAGCTCTTCACCACTGTTATCAGACTACTGAAGAGATCTCCCTTAAACTGGGGTGTCGGCCCAATCTTCCAAATTATCTCATTGCCGATCTTAAGATTTTTTTCTCTGTAACTTCAAGAACCAGAGGACATAGATTTAAGGTGAGGTGGGAAAGATTTACCAGGAACCCGAGGGGCAATGTTTTTTCACAAAGGGTGGTAGGTGTATGGAAGGAGCTGCCAGAGGAGGTAGCTGTCTTTATCACAATGTTTCAAAAATATTTGGACAGGTATTTGAATAGGATGTATAGAGGAATATGGGCCAAACAAAGGCAGGTGGGACTAGTTTAGACGGGGCATGTTGGTTGGCGTGGGCAAGTTGGTCGGTATGACTCCATAACTGTAATGCTATCATGCTGTAACATTATATTCTGTGCTCTGGTAATTTTCTCTTTACACTACCTGTTGTACTTGTGTATAACTGGGCTACCATCGACTCCACAGTCAAAAAGGCACAACATGATGTACTTCCTATGGCAGCTGAGGAAGCACAATCTGCCACAGGCAATGATGGTCCAATTCTACACGGCCATCGTAGAGTCTGGTCTCACCTTCTCCATCATGGTCTGGTTTGGCTCAGCCACCAAGCATGACACCTGGAGGCTGCGGAGAATCGTCCCGTCAGCTGAGAAAGTTATTGGCTGCAACCTTCCCTCCATTGATGAACTGTACACTGCAAGAGCCAGGAAGTGAGCGGGCAAGGTCATCTCTGACCCATTGATCTCAACCTGGCCACAAACTTTTTGAATCACTTCCCTCTGGAAGGTGACTCCGGACAGTCAAAGCTGCCACAGCCAGACATATAACCATATAACCATATAACCATATAACAATTACAGCACGGAAACAGGCCGTCTCGACCCTTCTAGTCCGTGCCGAACACGTATTCTCCCCTAGTCCCATATACCTGCGCTCAGACCATAACCCTCCATTCCTTTCCCATCCATATAACTATCCAATTTATTTTTAAATTATAAAAACGAACCTGCCTCCACCACCTTCACTGGAAGCTCATTCCACACAGCCACCACTCTCTGAGTAAAGAAGTTCCCCCTCATGTTACCCCTAAACTTCTGTCCCTTAATTCTCAAGTCATGTCCCCTTGTTTGAATCTTCCCTACTCTCAGTGGGAAAAGCTTATCCACGTCAACTCTGTCTATCCCTCTCATCATTTTAAAGATCTCTATCAAGTCCCCCCTTAACCTTCTGCGCTCCAAAGAATAAAGCCCTAACTTGTTCAACCTTTCTCTGTAACTTAGTTGCTGAAACCCAGGCAACATTCTAGTAAATCTCCTCTGTACTCTCTCTATTTTGTTGACGTCCTTCCTATAATTAGGCGACCAAAATTGTACACCATACTCCAGAATTGGCCTCACCAATGCCTCGTACAATTTTAACATTACATCCCAACTTCTATACTCAATGCTCTGATTTATAAAGGCCAGTACACCAAAAGCTTTCTTTACCACCCTATCTACATGAGATTCCACTTTCAGGGAACTGTGCAGAGTTATTCCCAGATCCCTCTGTTCACCTGCATTCTTCAATTCCCTACCATTTACCATGTACGTCCTATTTTGATTTGTCCTGCCAAGATGTAGCACCTCACACTTATCAGCATTAAACTCCATCTGCCATCTTTCAGCCCACTCTTCCAACTGGCATAAATCTCTCTGTAGACTTTGAAAATCTACTTCATTATCCACAACCCCACCTATCTTAGTATCATCTGCATACTTACTAATCCAATTTACCACACCATCATCCAGATCATTGATGTACATGACAAACAACAGTGGACCCAACACAGATCCCTGTGGCACCCGACTAGTCACTGGCCTCCAACCTGACAAACAACCATCCACCATTACTCTCTGGCATCTCCCATTCAGCTACTGTTGAATCCATCTTGCTACTCCACCATTAATACCCAACCATTGAACCTTCTTAACCAACCTTCCATGAGGAACCTTGTCAAAGGCCTTACTGAAGTCCATATATACAACATCCACTGCTTTACCCTCATCAATTTCCCGAGTAACCTCTTCAAAAAATTCAAGAAGTTTAGTCAAACATGACTTTCCAGGCACAAATCCATGTTGACTGTTCCTAATCAGACCCTGTTTATCCAGATGCTTATATATATTATCTCTAAGTATCCTTTCCATTAATTTACCCACCACTGACGTCAAACTAACAGGTCTATAATTGCTAGGTTTACTCTTAGACCCCTTTTTAAACAATGGAACAACATGCGCAGTACGCCAATCCTCCGGCACTATTCCCGTTTCTAATGACATTTGAAATATTTCTGTCATAGCCCCTGCTATTTCTACACTAACATAAAAACAGATTTTATCCATGAGCTCTACTCAACAGCCAAAAATCTGTGGCCTCCCTTTGATCTGGTATTTTGTTGGTTCACATGCTTGATCAATGGTGTTTTATAATTAATATATCATCAATTATTAATGTTTAGTGTTTTCTGAGTCATTCGTAACTGTCACTGTACGTCATGTTGTTACGTGGGCGGAGCACCAAGGCAAATTCCTTGTATGTGAATACTTGGCCAATAAACTTACTTACTTACTTACTTACTTCCTTACTTATACTCATGGAAATTGTGATTTGTCTGGAAACAAAGCTTTTCACTATATCTCAGCACACATGACAATACTAAACCCACACCGACTTGCCTTCATTGGTCGTAGTGTTGAGTATGAAAGTTGACAAGTCATGTTGCAGCTTTATAAAGCCAGTGAGGCCTCATTTAGTATTGTGTGTACTTCAGGTCGCTCTATTACAGGACAGATGAGGAGGCTTTGGTGAGGGAGCAGGAAAGGTTCACCTGGATCTGTCTGTGTATCAGCTATAAGGAGGACATCATGTTTTGTTTTCTCTGGGGCATTGGGGGCTGAGGGTTGACCTGCTAGTTTATAAAATGATGAGAAGTGTAGATAGAGTAGATGAACAGCCCTTTTCGAGAATGAAAACATCAAATATTAGAGGACAAAGCTTTAAGGGTGAGAGGGCGAAAGTTCAAAGGAGATTTACAAGGTAATTTTTTTTACACAGGGTGGTACTGCTGAGGTAAATGGTGAAAGTAGATATGAGAGAATGTTTCAGAGGAATTCAGAAAGACACATCAACAGGCAGGGAATAGAGGGTCACCTACAATGTGCATGAATTGTGGTTAGTTTGGGATTAAGCAAATCCCTTGATGAGTTTAAGGACTCTAGTACACAAGAGGGGAATTTAGAGTTCAAGAAAAGGACATGAGATAGCTTTGGCAGGTAAGTAAATGAGAATCCTAAAAGATTCTGTAAGTACAGTAAATGGAGAGCAAAAGAGTAAAGAGGGAGAGAATATGCCCATTTAAGGAGCAATGCAGTCATCTATACTTGGATTCTTAAGCGGTGTATGAGGTCCTAAATTAATATTTCTCATCGGTGCTTACTGTGGAGGAAGTCAAGGAAGCTAAGGAGTTGTGGAATAAACACTGGAAGATTCAGTAAAGTAAGTCAGCTGTTTGAGGTTGGCCGTGAGTAAAGGCAACAGTGGCATGATATAGGGATACCTAAATAATTAATAAGTATATACCAGCTAACAATGTCATAAAATAGCCTTTTGATAAAATGCATTGATGTTGATGGATCTAAATTAGATTTTCCCTCAATAAATTCCATCTTCCACAGTCTGGCACTCAATGACTCTGTTTGTGTCTTGGTAACTTGCACCACTGCCTAATTCAGTAGTGTCTGTGAACATGGCTGTACTTCATCAGGTCACTGTCTGATCTATTGACTAATTTCTCTCATTTCTGTCGCAGTCTCACTGACAAATGTTTTCAGAATATTGGGCTATTCATTCAGTCTACAGCAGCTGATTCTGCTTTTATATATAACTCTGAATTCCCCCATCAGGTTAAAAGTGCAGGCCCCTAAGGATTGACACGCCCTGCCAATTATGCAACCTCTCTGTCTCTTATCTTTCAAAGTCACCTCATATTTTGTGAGCTCACATATTCGGAACCTGATGAAATCCTTCCTGTAAATTAAATGGAGGCAATATCGACAAATGTTTAATCACCATTACAGATCATGAGGGGGAAGTTGCGGTCTTCACACCATATTACCAAGCTCTCTATCTCTTTCCTCTCAGTTTGTGAAAAAGACTGTGACTGCTGACAAGTCTCACACTCCTGCTCTCTTTCCATCTCCATCCTCCCAGAACAAGGATAGGGTTCCTCTTGTCCTCATCTCCCATCCCCGTCAGCCCCATATTATTAATGAGCTTTCCCACGGAGCAATTATGATGAAGGATATTTGCTTAGAAAAGCAAGGGTGTAGAATCAGTCAGGGTTGAAGCTTAGAAGCAGCAAGTTCTGCAAGTGCCCTCCATTTCTGCCAGTCATCCAATTGTGACTTTGTCTTAGTTTTTTCTCTCTCCATTAGCACAGCCTGCCCAGCTATCAGCAACACATATATAGACAAGGAAGCACCATCTCTTTCCAACTTGTTGCATCAACCAATTTGGTCTTTCCACATCAGAGATATTCTCTTTGGCCTTTCCATCCCACCCTCGCATTCTCTACGACATAAAACAAACTTTTTTTTCTCTTAAGATAGAACAAATTGCTGGAGCATCTCAGGTGGTCTTGGGTCAGGACCCTTCTTCTGACCTGAAATGTCACCTTTCCAATTTTTCCCCGAGATTCTGCCTGGCCTACTCGAGTTACTACGGCATCTTGTGTCTATATTTGGTATAAACCAGCATCTGCGGTTCCTTATTACTACATTTTATCTTTCCCAGTTCTGAGCAAAGATCGCAGCTTGAAATGTGTACTGTCTCTCTTTCCACAGATGCAGACAGACCTGCTGAGGGTTTCCAGCATTTGGTGGTTTTATTGCACGTTTGCAGAATCGTCAATTTCTTAGTTGTCTTGGATTGGGAAATGCTGATTAGAAAGGATCTTTGATGCATCTAAACATCAGTTACTGAAAGCAAACACGCACGTACGGTGTGGTAACTGTTTTGTTATAGGGCTTCAGTACAAGTACAAGGATAACACAACATTTACACAGGGCCATTTTAATTTTCCAACCCAGGAGTATAATTACCGAATGTAGAAAAGTTTGGAAAATTATAATGTGTCTGCAACTGGCTTGCTTATTTATTTTCATATCCTGGGCAGGAAAGGATCAGGTCTTGGGTAATTGTTTGTCCATCAATGTTTCTTCTAAATAATTTATTTTGTATAACTTATGTTAAGCTGGAAAAAGTAAAGAAATTATTTACAAGGAGGCCGCCAGGACTCGAGAGACTGTGTTATAAGGAGAGGTCGGGTAAACAAGGGCTTTATTCCATATGGGGATTTCCTTATTCCTGAGGGGTGATCTTATTGACGTGTACAAAATCATGAGGGACATAGATAGGATGAAAGCACACAGTCTTTTTTCCCAGGGGAGGGTAATCAAAAACAAGAGAGCATAGGTTTAGAGGGCCTGTAGGTGGTGTTTTGTACATGGAACATGCTGACAGAGGAAGTGGTTGAGTCATGTGCAATTCAACATTTATAAGGCATTTGGACAAACACATATAGGAAAGGGTTTGACGGATGTGAGCAAACATGGCCAAATGTGACTAGCTTAGATAAGGCATCTTGGTCAGCACAGATGGGTTAGACTGATCATGGTTCTACCACTCTCCATATCACCATCTATATCCCTAATTTCCCATTCCCCTAACTCTCAATCTGAAGAAGGGTCTCGACCCAAAACTTCACCTATTATTTTTCTCCAGAGATGTTGCCTGACCCGTTGAGTTACTCCAGCATTTTGTGTCTATCTTCAGTTTAAACCAGCATCTGCAGTTCCTCCCTACACGCCCTGTTCCCGTGCTGTATGACTCTATGACTCATTACTCTGTATGTTCTAGAACAGTCTGAGGAAGTCATCAAGAACAGTCTGAAGAAATTCAGAGCAACTAGGAGCACATTGCACTGGACAGGCGTCAGGGCCGGCCTTAGGAGGTGCGGGGCCCAATTGGGAACAATTTTGGTGAGCCCCAGGTTCCCAGCCAAGGTCTGTAGAATCATAGAAATATAAATACGGTCTATTATAGACTTTATATCTCTATGGTAGAATGGAAAGTAATCAAAAAGGGTGCATAAAAAGTGCATGCGAATTAATGGACCAAACAGATCTAAGCTACATTTTAATGTAAAATTGCATACATGTAAGCCTACAAGTAACAAACAAAATGTGTAGATCACCTCTGCAAAGTACATAGTTACAATACCACTTGTTTTATTAACTGTGAAATGAAAAAAAAAGTAATGTAATTAACTCGATCCTGGAAAACCAATAACTATTGGCGAAAAACCAGTCCAGGCATTACATTTTGGGCTTCAGCCCCATTCTACCCTTTGGGCTTCTACCCCATCCTAGCAGGTGTGTGTGTGTGTGTGTGTGTGTGTGTGTGTGTGTGTGTGTGTGTGTGTGTGTGTGTGTGTGTGTGTGTGTGTGTGTGTGTGTGTGTGTGTGTGTGTGTGTCTGTGTGTGTGTGTCTGTGCGTGATGTGTGTGTGTTAGTTGTCCTGCGTTATGTGTGTGTGTGGGAGGGAAGCGAGAGACGGGAGGGAGGGACCGAAGGGGGAAGGAGAGAAGGGAGGAGGACAGAGAGAAAGAAGTGAGAGAGGGAGGGGGGGAGAGAAAAGGGAGGGATGGAAGGCGAGAAGCCCTCCCATCGCGGACTGAGTGTTGCGGTCCCCCTTCTAGGGCGGGAGGGAAGGGAAGGAGAGAAGGGGAGGGAAGGACGAAGGAAGAGGTCATGACTTGAGAATTAAGGGACAGAAGTTTAGGGGTAATACGAGGGGGAACTTCTTTACTCAGAGAGTGGTAGCTGTGTGGAATGAGCTTCCAGTGGAAGTGGTGGAGGCAGGTTTGATTTTATCATTTAAAAATAAATTGGACAGGTACATGGATGGGAAATGAATGGAGGGTTATGGTCTGATTGCAGGTAGATGGGACTAGGGGAAAATAAGTGTTCAGCACGCACTTGAAGGGACGAGATGGCCTGTTTCCGTGCTGTAATTGTTATCTATATTACTAAATCTCTGTTCTTGACCGGTTTTGGCCATCTGTGCTGCGATTTCCGAGAGAACGCCGCCACCTACGGCCGTCATTTTTGGCCACCTCGCTCAGAGCCCCCCTCCGCCACATGTGTGCCGAGGATTTTTCCCGTCGATGAAACATGACAGACATATTAATGTTTTTACAAAATTCCCCATTTCTCTGCTGCCCCCGCTGGCGGCAGGGGGGAGGGACTATAAAACCAGGAAGTGGTGTGCCTCACAGTCTCTTCAAGATGGAGGAAGGCAGAGGGTCAAGTTTCTCTGAGCTGTGAATAACACTGAACACATGTCTACTCAAAAATGTCTATTGGTTCTAAAGCTTGCAAAAAGTGTCTCTATTGGTTCTAAAGCTTGCCCAAAAAAATGTCTCTATTGGTTCTAAAATGCTTGCAAAAAAATATCTATTGGTTCTAAAGCTTGCAAAAAAAAAATGTCTATTGGTTCTAAAATGGCTCATACTAGCGCCCTAACGGGTCCCACTTAGTCTAGTATGGTTATATGGTTATATGGAAGGGAGGGAGGGAAGCGAAGGAGAGAAGGGTGGGAGAGGGCCGGTGGCGGGAGTGGATGCCGGGGTCCGGGCGAATGGGTGTGAGCTGAGGCCGAGGTTTGTAAATGTTGCTCCAACCCCCGGCCCAGCCTTCCCTGTATTGTTCACCGCGTCTTTCCGGGGAGAGGGAAGGGTGAAGCCGGGGCTGTGTGTGTGAAGCACGGCGACTGGAGGGACGGGAGAACTGCCTTGGGACCGTGAGGGAACGACCCATCTCCCCCTCTCCCCCTTCACCATTCTCCCTCATGCCCCCCTCCCCATCTACCCCTTTCTTCCTCCTCCACCCCTCTATTCTCTCTCCACCCCTCTCTCCCCCCTCCACCCAGGATAGATCTACCCAAGCCGAGAGTAGATTACGTAAGTGCGGGGCCCCCTTAGGCGCGGGGCACAATTGCGAGCAATTGGCCCAATTGGCTTAAGGCCGGCCAACATTTCTCCCTGGGCAATATACTCTCTCCTAATAGATTTATAATTTTTTTTGTCATTGGATCTGATATTCTTCACACTGGATTTAATGCAAACATATACGTCAGGTTATTGTTCATTGGCTGAGGCACAGCGTTCAACACCATTATCCTGTCCAAACTGAGGGATCTGGGTCTCTGCTCCATCAGCACAGGGGCACCTCAAGGCTGTGTGTTCAAACCCCTGCTCTACCCTCTGTATACCCGTGACTGTGTAGCCAGCTGCAGCTACAAAGCCATCTTTAAATTCTATGATGATACCACCATCCTTGGATGAGTAATGGCTAATGCTGAGTCAGGGTAATGGAGGGAGATCGATAATTTAGTTGAGTGGTGTCAGAACAAGAATTTTGCTCTCAGCACCAGCAAGAAAAAGGAACATACCTCGACTTCATCATATCCCCCCTGGTTAAATCCCTCCCTACCTATGTTCAAGCCACCTCAGGCACTCTCCGTCGTCTCCGGGCATTCCATTCTCTAGGCCCCCATCCCCTCATCTTCACCATGGATGTCCAGTCACTCCATACCTCCATCCCCCACCAGGATGGTCTCAAAGCCCTCCGGTTCTTCCTCGACCAGAGAACCAATCAATCCCCGTCTACAGATACTCTCCTCCGCATAGCGGAGCTGGTCCTTACCCTTAATAACTTTTCATTTAACTACTCCCATTTCCTCCAAATACAAGGCATAGCTATGGGCATGCGCATGGGCCCCAGCTATGCCTGCCTCTTTGTAGGGTACGTCGAACAATCCTTGTTCGAGATGTACCCGGCCCCATCCCCGACCTCTACCTCCGCTACATCAACGATTGCATTGGTGCTACCTCCTGCAACCACACACAACTCACTGACTTCATCCGCTTCACCACTAACTTCCATCCGGCACTCAAATACACCTGGACCATTTCTGACACTTCCGTACCATTTCTTGACCTCACTATCTCCATCGCAGGTGATAGACTTCTGACCGCCATCCACTATAAACATACTGACTCCCATGGCTATCTGGACTGCACTTCTTCCCACCCTGCTTCCTGTAAGGACTCCATCCCCTACTCCCAATTCCTCTGTCTACGCCTCATCTGCTCCCAGGATGAGGTGTTCCACACCACGGCATCGGAAATGTCCTCATTCTTCAGGGAACGGGGGTTCCTCTCCCCTACTATAGATGAGGCTCTCACTAGGGTGTCTTCAATACCCCGTAACATGGCTCTCTCTCCCCATCCCCCCACTCGCAACAAGGGCAGAGTCCCCCTAGTCCTCACCTTTCACCCCACAAGCCGTCACATACAACAAACAGTCCTCCATCATTTTCGCCACCTCCAACATGACCCCACCACCAGCCACATCTTCCCGTCTCCACCCCTGTCTGCTTTACACAAAGACCACTCCCTCCGTAACTCCCTGGTCAATTCTTCCCTTCACTCCTGCACCAACCGCAAGAGATGCTACACTTGTCGCTTTACCTCCCCCCTCGATTCCATTCAAGGACCCAGCAGTCGTTCCAGGTGCGACAGAGGTTCACCTGCACCTCCTCCATCCTCATCTATTGCATCCTCTGCATTATCCCGCACACTAGAACCAATTTACAATTTTACCAAATCCAATTAATGTACAAACGTGTATGTTTTTGGAGTGTAGGAAGAAAACAAAGCACTTGGAGAAACCCCACATCGTCACACAAAGAACGTACAAACTCCGAAAAGATTAATGTGCCTAAGGCGAGTAAGTAAGGGTTTAATTGCTCCAGTCCACTTCCGCCGCATATGAAAAATAAACATTCTCGTCTCGTTATTATATCCCCATTCACACATCTCATTACTTTTCTTCCCTCCATTACATCTGGCTGTTTAATTCTTGCACTCTTTCTTGCATTTGTTTAATGCATTTTGTTTAGATATGGGTTGCGAATGTACATGTGCTTCCTATCTTCTGACATTTCATATAAATAATTTGCTCAGAAATGAATCAGAACAGCCTCAGATGACTTCTAAACCTTGATTAGCAAAGCAGTGAAACCTATTGTTATCCATGCTTGGTATGAATACCAGAGCAGTACACTTCAGTGTCCTTCTCACAGGCAACCGAGAACACAAAACATCTAAATTTTAAACAGAAATATTCAACTGTAAAATAGTAGATACACATCACTGCAATATGCAAATTGAACTTGAAAGCAGATGAAACTAACCCAGACTGGGCGACCCATCCTGGGACTGTACTTACCCACTGCACAGAGGAACAGAGTCAAGGTGGAGAATATCAGTGCAAACATGTTGCAAACTTGGTTTGCAAGGATTAGACTTTTGTTCATTCAGACCCGATGTTCCCGTTGCTGTTTTAGAAGCGACTGACCTCTACAACTTCCCCACAAGATTGTTTCATCACAAATGCGTGGAGTGTAAAGAGGAAGTCATGGGGAAAGTGGGCAGTGGAAACCACTAAAAATTTACTCTCAAACTGTAGGCAGACCACCAGTTTTCACCATTCTCTCTGGATGCATCGACGATGGTCACAGATGCAAGTTTCAGACGTACTGAGGGCAAATCTTTGTAGTCACCCCTGATGCTGAAGTAGGGTTGTACAGGGTGGTTCAAGAACTTGATGGTTGATGGGAAGAGGTTGTTCTTCAACCTGGAGGTAACAGCCTTCAGGCTCCTGTACCTTCTTCCTGATGGTACAGGGAGATGAGAGTATGGCCACGGTGATGCGGGTCTGTTTCTTGGCACCATTTGGTCAGTTGATCGATCTTCCCCAATACTCTGACTCATCATCATCCATAATTGGTTCAACTACGGTGGTGTCGTCGGCGGATTTGAAGATGGAGTTGGAACTGTGTCCGGCCACACATTAATGGGCACAGAGTACGGGGCTGAGCACCCAGCCTTGAGGTGCTCCTGTGCTGATGGTTCCTGATCAAGCAGGAAGTTTGGCTATGAGGTGGAGGAAATGCATTACTGATTAGGGAGAAGTTCACAGTGGCACTTGGAGAGGACGTACTAGAGGATTAATCCACTGTGGGTAGTTTATTCACAGCGGGTAGAGTTCACAATAAACAAAGGCACGATCATGCTGACGGGATGATATAATGGGCCCTCCAAAAACCAGCAGGAAATAGAAGAACAAATATATAACCTGATTACAGGAAACTATAAATCTATCCGGGTTAATTGGCTGCTGCAAATTATCCCAAGTATGTAGGATAGAACTAGTCTTTAATCTTTTTCTTTAGCCTTTCGCGATATAGTGTGAAAACGGGCCCTTCGGACAACTGATTCCAAGCCGACCAGTGATCATCCCGTACACCAGCACTAACCTACATACTGGGGAAATTTTTTATCATTTTTACCAAAGACAATTAACCTACAATCCTGTACGTCTTTGGAGTGTGGGAGGAAACCGGAGCACCCGGAGAAAGCCCACTTGGTCATAGAGAGAACGTACAAACTATGTACAGACACCAACTTTAGTCAGGGTTGAACCCGTGCTTTTTTTGCGCTGTAAGGCAGCAACTCTACTGCTGTGCCACCGGGCCACCCAGTGTATGGGGGATTGATGGTCGGCGCAGATTCGGTTGGCCGAAGGGCCTGTTACCATGCTGTATCTATAAACTAAACTAAACTGAAAACCTGCGGACCATGGTCAAACTTGTAACCGGTTTTGGACAGGGCAGAGAGAGACTTTCTGGCAAAAGTGGAAAATTGAGAATGCTAGTTTATAACCTCATTACTTCCTTTTCAGTGAAAATGCAAAAGTGTACAGGATAAAACAGAAATTCGTACCGTCATTTATATTGTAATCTCCCTCTTCTGAAATATGTTACTTGACAGATTACACAATTTCTTGTTCAGAGGCATCCTTAAATTTCTGCACTCTCATCATAAATGTAGTTCACCTGCCTTTTTGTCAATAGTAATAAATAATAATAATACATTTTATTTATGGGCGCCTTTCAAGAGTCTCAAGGACACCTTACAAAAATTGAGCATGTATAGGAAAAACATGTAAGGGGAATGAAATAAATAGTAGAGACATGACTAGTACACAAAGTAAAGACAGAATTCAATACAAAACACAGCATGAGGCAATTAATGCACAGATGAAAAGGGACGGGGACGTGGGGCTAAGGATAGGCAGAGGTGAAGAGATGGGTCTTGAGGCGGGACTGGAAGATGGGGACGGACACGGAATTGCGGATCAGTTGGGGGAGGGAGTTCCAGAGCCTGGGAGCTGCCCTGGAGAAGGCTCTGTCCCCAAAACTGCGGAGGTTGGACTTGTGGATGGAGAGGAGACCGGCTGATGTGGATCTGAGGGACCGTGAGGGTTGGTAGGGGGAGAGGAGGTCAATGAGATATGTGGGGGCCAGATGGTGGAGGGCTTTGTAGGTGAGGACCAGGATTTTGTAGGTGATCCGGTGGGAGACGGGAAGCCAGTGAAGTTTTTTGAGGACTGGAGTGATGTGATGCCAGGATTTGGTGTGGGTGATGAGTCGGGCGGCTGCGTTCTGGACCAGTTGGAGTCGGTTGATGTAGGTGGAGCTGATGCCAAGGAGAAGTGAGTTGCAATAGTCCTTAATAGTCCATAGTACTTAACTCACGTGCATCAAGAAAGACTCAAGAGTTATAAATTAAAAATAATCCCTCCAAAATAAGCAGATGCGGTTTTCTTTTGAGTTGGCTTCCTCTTCCACTGCTTGTTAGAAATACATTTACCAATGTGAATAAATTCAGATTTCAGGATGATATTGTTGCTTGCAAAATTTGGTTACTCGTAACACATCTCCTCTCTGCCCGACATACGGTCACTTCATATAAAACTTCCCATTCTAATGTTGAAAGGCCTGGATAGAATGGATGTGGAGAGGGTGTTTCCACCAATGAGAGAGTCTAGGACCAGAGGCCGTAGTACCTTTAGAAAAGAGATGAGGAGGAATTTATTTCGTCAGAGTGCGGTGAATCTGTGGAATTCATTGCCCCAAAAGGCTGTGGAGGCCAAGTCAATGGATATTTAGAAGGCAGAGATTGACAGATTCTTGATTACTACGGGTGTCAGGGATTATGGGAGAAGGCAGGAGAATGGGGTTGAGAGGGAAAGATAGATCAGCCATGATTGAATGGCCAAGTAGACCTGATGGGCTGAATGGCCTAATTCTGCTCCAACAACTTATGAAGATTAATTCCTCGTTGGATTGATCATCCTAAAAATTGTCTGAAAACACTTACATGCTGGCCTCTCGTACATTCCTCCTTGCTTTCAGTCAGCTATTGATGGTCATGCCTTTAACATGCACCTCTCATTACCCCCACTTCCACCCTCCCCACTCTTTCCACCACTCTCCCCTCCCACCCCCTGTCCAAGCTCTCTTCCTATCTCCTCCTTTCTTAAAACGTTGTACTCTGATCAAGTGTTTCACACAAGCATAGAACAGTACAGCAGAGGGAAAGGTTCTTTGACCCACCATATCTGTGTCGAACATGATGCCAATTTAAACTATTCCCATCTGCCTGCACATGGTCTCACCATTCTCTACTTGTTAATGTCTTTGTCGAAATGACTATTAACTACCACTCAGATCTGCCTCCACCACTTCACCCGGCAATGTGTTCCAAGCACCTAACACTCTGTGAAAACAAGAACTTGCCTCATATATATTCTTTAAACTTTCCCACTCTCATCTTAAAGCCTTGATATCTAATATTTGACATTTCTACTCTGGAAAAAAATACTCTGAGTATTCTAACCAGTCTATGGTGTTGTAGTCAAGCAACTCTGCGTGCAGATCCCAGAAGTGGATTTGTGATCTTTAGAGCCAGGATTTTGCCCTAAATGCCGTTGCCTTTTTATGCCTTTTTTGATGATTTCACCAGGATAATGCCTTTTTAACGAACGAGTGCCTGAATCAGCCTTTTTGCTAAAAGGTTGAACAATTTTATCTAGTTGTACCGTGATTACAATTATGTTTTCTATGTTAACACATTAATATTAATGTTTTTTTAACGTGTTAACATAGTATAACATATGAAAACTTCCATCACCGGGCAAAACCAGGGGCGCCACCGTTGGTCGTTCATTCATTCATGCCGCTGCCTGCTGGTTCAATCTTCTCCAAGATCTATTTAAAAAAGAACTGCAGATGCTGGAAAAATCAGAAGTAGACGAAAAATGCTAGAGAAACAGCGGGTGAGGAAGAATCTATGGAGAGAAGGAATAGGTGGCATTTCAGGTCGAGACCCTTCTTCAGACTGATGTGTGGGGGGGGGGGGTGGGGGGAAAGGAAAGGAAAGGAAGAGGCGAAGACAATAGGACTAGAAGGAGAGCTGGGAAGGCGGAGGGGGAGGAGGGAGAAGACAAGGGCTATCTAAAATTAGAGAAGTCAATGTTGGGGTGTAGGCCACCCAAGCGAAATACCAAAGCTTGTCTCCTCACTACATTTACTGCTGGCTCCCGTCTCAAATCTGAGTTTTCGAGTGATTTGTGCAGGGCATTCATTGATGCTGGAATTCCACTGTGGAAATTGGAAAACAAATCTCTCAGAGGTTTTTTCGAGAAATACACAGAGGAACTTATACCAAGCGAGTCATCATTACAAAAAATTATGTTCTGAGCAACTTCAACATTGTTGTGCAGAAAATTAGAGATGAAGTTGCATGCAACAAAATCTGGATCTCAATAGATGAGACAACTGATGCTGTGGGGAGATATTTAAGAAGGAACTGCAGATGCTGGAAAATCAAAGGTAGACAAAAATGCTGGAGAAACTCAGTGGGTGAGGCAGCATCTATGGAGTCTGATGAATGATCTCGACACGAAACATCGCCTATTTCCTTCGCTCCATAGATGCTGCCTTACCCGCTGATTTTCTCCAGCATATTTGTCTACCTGTGGGGAGATATGTTGCCAATGTGGTCATCGGTACACTGGAGGCAGGTCAACCATCAAAGGAGTATTTGTTGACATCGGAAGTATTGGAGAAGTCAAACAGCTCAACTATTGCTCAGTTGTTTACATCTTCACTTGCTGTACTTTGGGCAGAAGGTATAAAACACAAGAATGTTCTTCTGTTTGTGACTGATGCAGCTCTGTACATAAAAAAAGCTGCTCGTGCTCTTAAAGTTTTATTCCCAAAATGTTGCATTTGACATGCTTTGCTCAAAGACTTCATAGAATTGCACACATAAATAGCTTGTTTCCAAATGTCGATTGCCTAGTTTTCAATGTCAAGAAAACCTTCCTCAAAGCACCAGCACATGTGCAGTTGTTCAAGAAAATGGCACCTGAGATTCTGCTACCTCATCAGCCCATTTTGACTAGGTGGTGTACATGGCTCTCTGCTGTACTCTACTATGCTGCAAAGTTTGAAAAGATAAAATAAATCGTCAACTGTTTTGAAGAAGAAGAATCTGCTCCAGTCCGGATCGTCAGTGAAATCATGCAGAAAAATTCCCTCCATCGCGATCTTGTGTTTATTGCTTCCAATTTTGCAAACTTCCCACAAGCTATCACTTCCCTTGAGAAACGTTGCGAAACATTAGTGAATAACTAATCTGACGATTTTGGTAAAACACCTGTAGATAAAGAGACAAGGAAAATGTGAGAGAGTGATTTTAGCTTACAAATATCTTGAAGAAATACAAAACATAGCTTAAGTTCTCAAAGGTAGTTGTAATGCACAAGACATCAACATGAATATAGAGTCTGTAGCTTGTTTCTGGTATGCACTAGTGACCTCAGCTGAGGTAGAAAGACGTTTTTCACAACTGAAGCACATTCTGTCTGACAGAAGATAGTTTAACACCAGATAATTTGAAAACAATGCTGGTAATTATGTGCAACCAGGCAACTTCGGTAATTTAATATAGTGTACCTTTATATTATCAATTTTAACCATATTTTGGTGGCGGAAATACATGCCTTTTTATGCCTATTGTCAATAAATGCCTTTTTCATGCCTTTTTGTAATTTTATTATTACTTTTTGCCTGCCTATTTTAGTGTTTTTTAGTGCCTAATCCTGACTCTAGTCCGGGTGTCAGAGGTGATGGGGAGAAGGCAGGAGAATTGGGGTTGAGAGGAAGAGATAGATCAGCCATGATTGAATGGCGGAGTAGCCTTGATGGGCTAAATGACCTAATTCTGCTCCGATCATAAGTGTTCTCCTGCCTTTTCCCCATCACCTCTGACACCCGTACTAAGCATGGGTAGAAATCGTTTTTAAAACATGGGGGGGACACAAAGGGAGAGGGCACAGAGGGGAGAGAGAGGGCGGAGAGAGAGGGCAGAGAGAGAGGGCAGAGAGAGAGGGCAGAGAGAGA
This sequence comes from Amblyraja radiata, assembly GCF_010909765.2. Classification (NCBI taxonomy): domain Eukaryota; kingdom Metazoa; phylum Chordata; class Chondrichthyes; order Rajiformes; family Rajidae; genus Amblyraja; species Amblyraja radiata. Next base: position 64,327,993 of record NC_045963.1, on the reverse strand, counting down.
GAGAGGGCAGAGAGAGAGGGCAGAGAGAGCGGGCAGATAGGGCAGAGAGGATCAATCGCACGTTATAACGTGCCGTCGACCAATTTTGCCACCGCTGAACAACCCCCCGTCCCCCAACATTACACCTTTCTTCTTGGAAGCCCTGCAGATGTCTTGGTTCTGACAATTAAAGGGACCTACCCAGTAACAACACTATGAGCAGCTCTGGGCCGCCGCGCTCCCGACTCGAATCGACTCGACGCCTAACTGACACATGCTCCGTTCTGTGCTGAGTTTGCTGCGGTCCGGATAAAATCTCATGGTGGGCCATATGTGGCCCACGGGCCATAGTTTGGAGACCCCTGATGAACGCATACGTACGTACGCATGATACAGTAATTACAGTTAGCTCTGCCGTAATTGGGAAGAGTGTAGTGCTAGCTTCCTTCCGTGGTGGGCGGGAGGCATGGACGGAAATCCCAGGGTGGGCGACAGGGGGGGGGGGGACATGTCCCCTCCATGTTTTGAGAGGTGGGGGACAATCCCCCCCATGTTTTGTGAAACATGTATTTTGCAATCAATTCCCATCCGACCGGGTTCTGCGGAGTCGGGGCCGCATGCATGGTCAGCTGGCTCAGAATCTGAAAACAATTAAATGTCATCCTTTGGTAATGATAAACGCTCATCCATTCCTCATACAATACACAAAATAGATTGCAGCAACAGCTAAACCACCTTGGAATTTTACATTTATAAAATGCTCTCGGGTTTAATGAGTACTGAAGAATGATTGGAGTCGTTTATCACTTCATTTCCCTGAGACAAAAACGATGTGTTAACTGTCGTATTAACACTGTTAGTTTGATGTGTCACCAACCAATACATCGATAGGCATTCCTCAGTAAATATAATTGTGTTTTGACCTTCAAGTATTCCTGACGCATTCCTTTGAATAAAATTCACGGGAGAATTTCTTAAAACTGTCTGATGCGGGTATAATTACTATTTGAACTTTGGAAGCAGACAAAAAATGCTGGAGGAACACAGCGGGTGAGGCAGCATGTAAGTAGAGAAGGAAAATGGGGCGTTTCAGATCTTGACCCTTCTTCAGACCCTTTGTGAACTTTGGATGTATTGATGGATGGGAAAGATTTAAACGGATATCGGAGGATCATTAAGGGACCCGGCGGTCGAGATGGTGTGCAGGTGTAGCTCCTCATTCACACACGTTATTCAGTCATTTTTACCCATAATTTAGGGATGTTATATGAAATTTAAAAAAATTAAGTATGTTTATATTTATTTTTGTTAGTTTATTAAAAGTTTATTTATGTATGTTTTTGTTAGTTTGTGAAAAGTCTATGTGTGTTGTTTTCTCTCTCTCTCTTTTTTTTTTTTTTTTTTTTTTTTTTTAAATTCCAAGACTTTATTCAACACATCAAATAATACAACAGATCACGTCATACACAAAACGAAATTACATTATACCAAGTGTCATTATAGTACAACATTACAATCATTATTCACAATACTCTCAACCCCTCGCGGTGACCAGCGCCCACGGAATACCTCCAAAGTCCCCGTGAACACCGCATGTTCCCTCTCCAGGGACACACGTGCACGGACGTAGGCCCGAAAGAGGGGCAAGCAGCCGACCCTTGCCTGACCATCCATCACCTGCTGCCTGGACCCGCGTATGGCCATCTTGGCCAGGCCCAGGAGTAGACCGACAGGTAGGTCCCACCCTCCCACTTGGCTCTCCCCACAACCTGCCTTGTGTCCAAACACAAGAATCGTAGGACTAAAATGTAACCAGAACTTTAGCAACAACCCCTTCAGATATTGATACAGGGGCAGTAGCCTCTCACACTCCATATAAATGTGGAACACGGTCTCTTCCTCGCAACAAAAAATACAGGCAGCGGACGATAAGGTGAGAGGGACGATATTTAAATGAGACCACAATACAACATTTCACTCAGCCCTCTCCTATTATCTCAAACATAGCTCCACAGTTTAAGCTGCATGTTTATTAGAAAGCAGCAACATCTATATACAGGCAGTTGAACGATTTGAACAATCAATGCAATATTTTAAAGCAGTAAACAATAACGAGGAAGTCTATACAACCATTGCAATGTCTCCATATACTTGATTGTCTTTAAATTCTTATCATACTTTGGGAAACAACTAGCTGGCTGATACATGCCATCAACCAGCTTCAATGTAGATGTCACTTATTTTTCCTATACTTTCATCAATGGGAGAATGGTGTGGAAAGGGATGTTTTTTCTTGATGCACATATCCCAAACGTTCCTTCTAATAAACGTCTCTTGTGTCAAACACAAAGCAAATGGAACTCTGGCCTTATACCTTTACATGCCCGACGTGTCTGCCTATGCAGATATCATCCAATCTTCCTTCAATTAAACAGGACGCCGAGACAGTTCAGCTGTGGGACACTTATTTGCTGCCTGTTTATAGAAAATTAAACAGAAACCAGTTACGCAAAGCAAAATGGGGATGAATGCATTAGTCTGAAGGGTCATGTGTTCATGTTCTCCAGAGATGCTGCCCGACACCTTGTGATAATACAGCACTTTCTGTGCTTCAATGCACGAGTTCAAATCAGTTCCAGACATTGCCCGAACTGTTCCGTTGAGTGTCTAAACACTGTTCTCGAATAACTTTGAACCCCATGGGATCTTAAATTCATGGTCACAGAGCTATATAGCATGGAAACAGGTCCTTAAGCCCACCTTGTCCATGTTAATCAAGTTGTCATTCTGGGCTAATTCCACTTACCTGCATTTGGCCCTCTTGACCCTTTCCTATTCAAATATCTGTCCAAATGTTCTTTGAAAGTTGTAATTGTATCGGATTCTGTAGCTTTCTCAGGCAACTCATTTGGGAAATGGACTACTGTCTGCATGAAAAAGTTGCCTCTAAAGGTCCCTCAAAAACTTCTCACCTCTCATCTCAAACATATACCCTTTAGTTTTACATTCCTCTACCATGGAAAAAAGGCTGTGAGTATTTACTTTATGAATGTCCCTCATCATCTTGAACACCACAATAAGACCGACCACCCCTCAGACTCCAAATCTGAAAGTTCCAGCCAAGGCACCTCTCCTTCGAGATTCCCCACCAGATCAAGTTGCTTCTCACTGCCCAGCATAGTCAGGTTAATTCCCGGGATGGCGGGACTGACATATGATGAAAGAATGGATCGACTGGGCTTATATTCACTGGAATCTAGAAGGATGAAAGTGGTTCTTATAGAAACATATAAAATTCTTAAGGGATTGGACAGGCTAGATGCCGGAGAAATGTTCCCGATGTTGGGGGAGTCCAGAAACAGGGGTCACAGTTTAACAATAAGGGGTAGGCCATTACGACTGATATGAGGGGGTGGAAGATTGCAACCTTTACGTGGTCCGCCCTGTTTCGATGAATGCAATCAACCTGGCGTGCACAATCAAATAGAACAAGTTTACAGCTACAACTTTGGCTGTGCACACCATAAGGAAGAAGAAGACTGATATGAGGAAAAACATTTTTACCCAAAGAATTGTGAATCTGTGGAATTCTCTGCCACAGAAGGCAGTGGAGGCAAATTCACTGGATGTATTCAAGAGAGAGTTAACCCTCTTAGGGCTAACGGAATCAAGGGATATGGGGAGATATGTAGAATGGGGTGCTGATTTTGGATGATCAACCATGATCACATTGAATGGCAGTGCTGGCTCAAAGGGGCTGAATGGCCTACTCCCACTCTTATTTTCTACAGTGCATTCCGAAAGTATTCAGACCCTTTCACTTTTTACACATCCAACCCTAAGCACACAGCCAAGACAACGCAGGAGAGTGGCTTTGTGACAAGTCTGTGAATGTCCTTGAGTGGCCCAGCCAGAGCCTGGACTTGAACCCGATCGAACATCTCTGGAGGGACCTGAAAATAGCTGTGCATCGACGTTCCCCATCCAACCTGATATTGCTTGAGAGGATCTGCAGAGAAGAATGGGAGAAATTACCCAAATACAGGTGTGCCAAGCTTGTAGCGTCATACCCAAGAAGACATGGCTGTAATCACTGCCAAAAGTGCCTCAACAAAGTACTGAGTAAAGGGTCTGAATACTTATGTAAATGTGATATTTCAGGGTTTTTTAAATTACTTTGCAAAAATTTCTAAACACCTGTTTTTGCTTTTTTATTATGGGACATTGTGTGTAGACTGATGATAAAGAAATGAATTTAATCCACTTTAGAATACGGCTGTCACATAACAAAATGTGGAAAAAGTGAAGGGTTCTGAATACTTTCTGAATGCACTGTATGTTTCTATGTTCTATGTTTCTATAGAGAACCCATTAAAATCGAAAACACTTTAGTAAGACCCCACTTTCACCACCCAAACGGAAGGCAATTTAAGTCAATTTGTGACTTCTGCCGAAAAAAATTAACCCTGCTTCACCCTGATGGTAATTAAGGTAAGAATAGGGTTGAGTTCTTGCTTAGTGACAGATGCCCTCTCTCTGATGTCATAGTGACCGATCACTGAAGGAAGTGGTCAAGGAATGCGAGTTTCATCTTGATCACTATCGTCCAATCCCCAATAATTCATGGAACAGTTTTTGTTGGAAATGTCAGAGACAATATCTGAAACCAAGGTGGGATAATGAATTAGAAATTGACTTGAACTGGATCCCTTGACCCCGGATTAAATATTCAGTGTTACCAGGATTGCAAGGATGTGTGTTCATAGCCAGATTATCTGACTCAGTGATGGATGTTAATTTACTCTCTGAACCAAACTTGCAGTCAGACTGAACTCCTGTCGGCCCATCTCCACGCTTGTCGTTCCTGTCTAAATCCTCAACATTTCTGCAGCAGTTGACAGATAACACATGGTGCAGATGCGACAATGTCAACAGTTACTGGAACGTACCTCAGAGATGATCGTAGATGGACTGAGTGCGTCTTTGCAAATCCTAGCAGAAAACAAAGAAATGTTGGAAACAGCAGCTTAGCAACTCGTGCTCATCAAAACGCTTCAACGTCTTAAATTTGACTTTTCTTACCATGTAGATGGCTTTTGGATCTGCCTGGTGATCTCCTGAGTTCTACAGCACAACACAATCAAACAGTTACTTTGGTCAAACAGTTACTTTCGTTCAGGTTCGTGACTCAACTCACAAAACTACCTGAATTTTTAACATATTGTGTAAAAATATTATATAAATCATACCTGAAACTCGTCAAGAACAAAACCTGCACATTTTGTTTAAATATGACAAAAACTTCCAATTTTACGAGTTGTAAATTGTCCAATCAATGCACTTTTGACATTGAGGTCGGACGCAAATTGACCAATCCCGCACTTTGTTTTATGGTCGCTAGGCAGCGAGGACTCTGGGATCATGGCTGCCTCCTCATTACATCAACAGCAATAACAAGGTTTCCAAGGATAAAGGTAATGCTAACCTTGTTGATAATTTTATTTTTCAATTGATTTATCTATATAAAGTTTGGATGTGAACTGTTAAATAAAAATTATAAATAACAAATGTACAGCTCGGGTTAGGATTAGGGTTAGGGTTAGGGTTAGGGTCAGGGTTAAGGTTAGGGTTAGGGTCAGGTTTAGGGTTAGGGTCAAGGTCAGGGTCAGTCAATTAATTAGGCTGGTTCAGGAGCTGGACCTCGGCTGCACTCATTCAAAAAACGCAAACAATTATATTATATTAATTATATTATTTTTATATAATATAATTATACATAATTATATATGATTACATTCATATTCACAAATCATCTATTTATATAGATAGATGGTATAATAATATATAGTTTAAATAGACTGCATCACGGAAATAGGCTTCCCATAGTGTAATATGGGAATTGGACACTAGATGGCGCGCACATTTTTAATCTCATTTTTTAATTAGTTTAATTAATTAATGTGCAACTTTTGGCACTGACGAGTTATGACTTCCTGCTCAATTATATTTTATCCAAATCTGTGCAAAATTTCATTTAGTTCCGAGACATGAGTCACAAAAGTTGATTTCTAGACACATTTTTGATGCTCGGCCCACAGCCTACAATGATCCACAAAGCTAGTGGAGTAAATACTTGATGGGAAGCTAATACCACACCATCAGGGAGAGAGATCCCAGCACAGGTCTGCTTATCCCAGAAAACTATCAGAACTCACCGGGACATTTCTTGCCACGGAAATTTTTTCATAATCTGCTCCTGGGGTCTGATCATCAGCCGCTCCGGACTGGGCTGTGAAATAGAGAACAAGGACTCACAATGAGCAGCCTTGGAGCTGTAAATCCCACTTTGCTGCCCAACAGCATAATGACGGCTTTTTGACAATCGTAACCAGCCCTTCCGTTTCACTAACCACACAGCAATCAGATCAAACTGAATTATTTAGTCACACATACAGGACTGGTGGCTTCCAGAAGCTCTGCGTCTGATGAGGCAAATGGCTCCAGTAACAGCAAGAACTCCCAGCACCAAAGGTAGAATGATCCAGGCAAGGTACATCACCACATCTTGATTTTCCTTCATTTGAGAATCTGCAAACAAATCTCATCATTGGGTAAACATCAGGGAAAAGTAATGTCAGTGCAGAAGGAAACCATTTGGCCCATCCTTCTGCGCCAGCTCTTTGAGGAGGTGAAAAGTCAAATGTTGCTTCTCCTGTGTTTTTGCATGGAGACACGCCGTATGAGTGCGAGTGGTTGCTGGGGACGGACGAGGTGGTGACAGGATTTTATTGGATCTGGTGAAAAATGCAAAGAATGATCGGATGAATATGGCAGGTTCCTGGGTGGAAGGTAAGGAGCAAGGGAACTATGTTCTTATCCACTCCTGGAAAGAGGAAGAGTGAGAGCATAGATGCTGAAAATCAATAAGATATGATTAAGGACTCTGTCCACTCTAGTAGAGGAGAAGTCACTGTTCAGGATGAAGGAAGATATTTCAGTGGCATCTCTTAGGGTAACTTATTGTTTCTTCCCATCATCATTTTGGCTCAGTTTGTCCTGCTAGATGTGTCCTTGAGCACACTGTTAACAACCCATCTCACAGACAAGGAAGCCTAATATGCTTACAAATCATCACATTGAATTCAATCAGAGATATTTCCTTTGTACTACCCATTCCTTCCTTCTCACAGAAATGTTTTAATTCTGTTTTTCTTTCTCCACAGATGCTGCCTGGCCTTATGGTGGTCACAGGGATAACATATAAACTCTGTACAGACAGCACCCCTAGTCAGGATTGAACCTGGGTCTCTGGCACTATAAGGCAAGAACTCTACCGCTACACCACTATGCCGCCCCATTGACCATAAATCTGTATATTTCAAAATGGTTACGTAAAATGACAGAGATAGATTGGAATAGGGGGCTTACATTGGGGGAGAGCCAATTTCACAACATTAAGTCAGGACCTGGCAAATGTAGACTGTGAAAATTTACTTACCTGTAAGTCAAAATCTGCACAGTGGGAGACATTCGAAGGAGAAAAAACAAGAACTCAAGGTCAACATATTTGTGTAAGGGTGATTGTCAAGAGTAACAAGAATAGGGAACCAAGGATGCAGAGGGTTGGATAAAGAGAAAATAGGAAGCATATGGCTAACGGGGCCGGCAAGTGGGAGTGTAGCGGGCCCGAGCGGTAGAAAGATAATGTACGTTTTTAAAGGGAAATACTTTGTCAAATCGAACGAAAATCGCTACTGCACACCCCAGGCGAATAGTGTGTAAGTTGGGCCTAACATTGTTGAGATATTGTGTACTGGTTTCATGGGCGGAAATCCCAGGGGGACGGGGGACACACATCCCCTCCATGTTTTGAGAGGTGGGGGACATGTTTTGTAATCCGGATTTTGAAATTCGGTGAAAAAAATATCTATTAAAAATCTCCGCTTTCCGCAAGACAGAGGCGGTGGGACTGATGATCGAGGCCGCCGATTGGACTAGAGAGACGTCGGGCAGCAGGCAATGGGTGGTGGGGGGGGGGACATGATGATTCAGCGCGATGATTGGAGGAGGGAGGTGTCGGTCAGAGGCGGATGTAGGGGGGGTGGGACTGAGGATAGAGCGCGGTGATTGGAGGAGGGAGACGTCCTGGTGGAGCAAAGATCATAGAGCGGAGCATTAATCGGACCGTTTGCAGGGTCTTTTCTCGCCCAGCGCGGATAAAACCAGCCGCGGGATCTTCTCCCGCCCCGTGGTCAAATTGGTGCGTCGAGGCGATTGAGGGTCCCGATGTTGAAGCCCCAGCCCGGGGATGGAAGATCCCGCGGCTGGTTTTAGGCAATAGACAACAGACAACAGACAATAGACAATAGACAATAGGTGCAGGAGTAGGCCATTCGGCCCTTCGAGGCAGCACGGCCATTCAATATGATCATGACTGATCATCCCCAATCAGTACCTCGTTCTTGCCTTCTTCCCATATCCCCTGACTCCACTATTTTTAAGAGCCCTATCTAGCTCTCTCTTGAAAGCATCCAGAGAACCTGCCTCCACCGCCCTTTGAGGCAGAGAATTCCACAGACTCACCAGTCTCTGTGAGAAAAAGTGTTTCCTCATCTCCGTTCTAAATGGCTTACTCCTTATTCTTAAACTGTGGCCCCTGGTTCTGTACTCCCCCAACTTCGGGAACATGTTTCCTGCCTCTTGTGTGTCCAAACCCTTAACAATCTTATATGTTTCAATGACACTTCCTCTCATCCTTCTAAACTCCAGAGTGTACAAGCCCAGCTGCTCCATTCTCTCAGCATATGACAGTCCCGCCATCCCGGGAATTAACCTTGTAAACCTATGCTGCACTCCCTCAATAGCAAGAATGTCCTTCCTCAAATTAGGGGACCAAAAGCGCACACAATACTCCAGGTGTGGTCTCACTAGGGCTCTATACAACTGCAGAAGGACCTCTTTGCTCCTATATTCGATTCCTCTTGTTATAAAGGCCAACATGCCATTCGCTTTCTTCACTGTCTGCGGTACCTACAAGGCAGTGAAGCCGCGCCGGGCGATGAAATGCCCCGCGAACGGGCCGATTCAAGCCCCACGATTCAGGGCGGACGAATCTGCTGTTGCTGGAGTTTGTAGTCGGTCACCAACCAGGTCAGCTCCCGATGTTATCATCCACAGGGCCCATGGCTGAACCCTCTGAAGCCTCGCGCATGAGTGTGTGTGCGTGCGGCCACCAAGAAATTGTGTGTCCCCCATGTTTTGATAGATACATAGATACATACATACAACTAGACAAACAAACAAACAAAAAAACAAATATACATACATAAAAGACAAGAGTTTTAGTACTATACTAGCCCAAGTGCAGACCCGTTGGGTCTGATCCCCCAACGTGCAGTTGTGGGGGGGCACACACTAACTATCCACCCCCCCCCCCCCCCCCCCCCGCCCCCCGCACTCACGCTAATTACCCCCCTTGATATTAGGGGGTAGAGAGTGAGGGCAGAGAGAGAAGGGGCAGAGACAGAGACACAGAGAGAGGGGCAAGAGGGAGAGGGGGTGGAGAGGAGGATATGAGGGAGGGTGGGTGAGGGGGGAAAGGTGGGGGAGGAGGGGAGGAGAGAGAGAGGGTGAGAGTGAGGAGGTGCTGAGAGGGGGGTGTGGTGGAGAGGTGGGGAGCAGGGAGGGGGAGGTAGGGGGGAGGGTGCAGGGAAGAGGGTAGGAGGTGTGGAGGCGAGGGGGTTTAAGGGAGGGGATGGAGGGGAGGAGGGGAGAGAGAGAGAGGGGGGTGAGGGGTGGGGAGAGGGGTGGGGAGAGGGGGGGAGAGAGGGGGGGAGAGAGGGGGGGAGAGAGGGGGGAGAGGGGGGGAGAGGGGCGGGGAGAGAGGGGGGGAGAGGGGGGGAGAGGGGGGGGAGAGGGGAAGGGGAGAGAGGGGGAGGAGAGAGGGGGAGAGGAGAGATGGGGAGAGGAGAGAGGGGGAGAGGGGGAGAGGAGAGAGGGGGAGAGGAGAGAGGGGGAGGGGAGAGAGGGTGAGAGTGAGGAGGTGCTGAGAGGGGGGTGTGGGGGAGAGGTGGAGAGCAGGGAGGGGGAGGTAGGGGGGAGGGTGCAGGGAAGAGGGTAGGAGGTGTGGAGGCGAGGGGGTTTAAGGGAGGGGATGGAGGGGAGGAGGGGAGAGAGAGATTGGGGGGGAGAGGGGGGGAAGAGAGGGGGGGAGAGAGGGGGGAGAGAGGGGGGGGAGAGAGAGAGGGAGAGAGGGGGGGAGAGAGGGGGGGGAGAGAGGGGGGGGAGAGAGAGAGGGAGAGAGGGGGGGAGAGAGAGGGTGGAGAGAGGGGTGGAGAGAGGGGGGGAGAGAGGGGGGAGAGAGGGGGGGGAGAGAGGGGGGGGAGAGAGGGGGAGGGGAGAGAGGGGGGGAGAGAGGGGGGGGAGAGAGGGGGGGAGAGAGGGGGAGAGAGAGGGTGTGCTGAGAGGGGAGGGGAGAGGTGGGGAGCAGGGAGGGGGAGGGAGGGAGGAGGGAAGGGGGTAGGGGTGTGTGGAGAGGAGGGGGTTTAGGGGAAGAATGGGGATGGAGGGGAGGGGGGAGAAAAAGAGGGGAGAGGGAGGGGGGAGGGGGTAGAGGAGAGGGGGTAGAGGGGGGAGGGGGGAGAGGAGAGGGGGAGGAGAGGGGGGAGGAGAGGGGGGGAGGAGAGGGGGGGAGGAGAGGGGGGGAGGAGAGGGGGGAGGAGAGGGGGGGGAGGAGAGGGGGGGAGGAGAGGGGGGGAGAGGAGGGGTGAGGTGGGGAGAGGAGGGGAGAGGGGGGGAAAGGAGAGGGGGGAAGGAGAGGAAAGGGGGGGAGAAGAGAGGGGGGAGAGAGGAGAGGGGGCAGAGAGGAGAGGGGGGGAGAGGAGGGGGGTAGAGGAGGGGGGGGGGGAGAGGAGAGGGGGGGGAGAGGAGAGGAAAGGGGGAGAACCTAAAAAAACATTTTAGAACAAAAAAAAGACACATTCTGCAAGCATTGTAGAACCAAAAGAGACACATTTTGCAAACATTTTAGAACCAATAAACACTTTTTGCACACATTTTAAAACCAATAGACACATTCTATTCTATGACGGGTTCCCGTTGTGACACCATGGCAACCCTCCCCCTACTGCGCAGGTGTGGCCAGCAAGTTGAAGCGCGACTGCCATGTTTGTTAACATTTAAAAAGTCAATAACTTTTAAAATATAACATCAATCTGAACAAAACAGAAAAAAGGGTGTGGGAGGAGCGACTCCAATAGGAAATTAATTGTCCGTGCTTGGTTAAAAGATGGGGCCCTGTTCCGTGAGCTCAAAATGGTGCGGTCAGATTCAGGCTAACACAATAAGATGAAGTGTGACTGTAAGCTTGGAATTAGGAGCCAGGGCCGAAAAGTGATGTTCCACAAATAGCTATCAGATGTGTATTTGTCTGTCCAATTCATTAAAAAGCATAAATAAATGCATGAAAATGAATCGGTTTGGGGAAGTTGGGCCGAAGGGCCTGTTTTCACACTGTATGACTGAAAACTAGAAGATTCAATATTTTTAATGTTTTTAATATTGTAAATATTGTAAACTGAAATTAAAATGAACGCACAAAACCGCTATCCCACCCCTGGCATGCTCTATATCTATACTAATGGAGATCGTTTAGTATTGTGTAAACTGAACTTACTAATGACAATCATCTGGATCCCGTTCCCTCTGATATCTCCCCACACTGTGCAGTAATAGACGGCAGAGTCATTGAGCGTCACGTTTGTGACATTCAGGATGAAGCTGCTGTTGGAGGCGTCTTTGAACGGCTGGAACCGCTCAGTGAAGCCTGGTCTCCTTCGTACGCTGCCTCCTGCGTCGTGTGTTAAAACGCACTCCATGTCCTGCCCGGGTAGTTCTCGGTACCAGTGGACGTCAGTGTTTCCCACTTCAGCATTCTCCATGGAGCACCATAACCGTGCCGTGTGACCCACAGTGACACGCTCCAGCCTCGGGAATTGGATCAGGATCGGAGGATTTGCAACTTGAAAGGGAAAATATCAACAGATGAACACTAATGTTGGGGTTGCTAAATACTTTATGTGTTTCAACTTAAAATACATTCATCCTTTGACATTAGATAATCTCATGTAAAAGTAATGCTAACTTGGTTAGTATCTGATATTAAATTCATGATTGCAGCTGATTGCAACTTTCTCCCTGTTCACAATTATCTTTCATTCTCTCTTTCTCTTTCTCTCTCTCTCCCTCCAGTGTTGGGAGGTGTTGCCTCACAATAGGGATTTCATTTTTAATTTAGCTTTGTTTAAACGTTTATTTAGTCGTTTGTTGCTACACAGAGATAAGCAGATCTCTGTATATTGGAGGAATAAGAGGGTATGGAAATAGTACAGATAGATCATTGAGGTGGTAATGTTTAGTTTACTTTAGTGTAGAGATGCAGCATGGAGACAGGTCCTTCACTCACTGAGCCCATGTTGACCATCAAGTTCTTGATCTCAGTGTGGCAGACGGTGCAACTAATAGTGCCTGTGCATAAACTGTGAATGGCTCGATTGTAATCATGTATTGTCTTTCCGCTGACTGGTTAGCAGGCAACAAAAGCTTTTCACTGTACCTCGGTAGACGTGACAATAAAGTAAACTCAAGCAAAGTGATTATAAATGAAGAAACTAGCCTACCTATACTGTAATTTCTTTACATTCATCTGTTCACACTATGAGTACCTCTCTGGCAATGCCGGATTACATTCTCCATCCTGATCTCAGAACGCAGTAACGAGTGATCTGCATTATTCAGTTAAAAAATAATTTTGGCCTATTTTCATTCTCCATTTTGCAGTGTGAACTTCTAATGATGTCTGTCTCTGTAAAACTGACAACATGACATCTTGATTCCTCATGATGTTAGGATTGGAAATAGAACCAATTTAAATACTCACTGGTTACATTCAGCTTGGTTCCATTTCCAAATATCTTCCCCCAAAGGCCACAGATGTAATCAGCAGAGTCGGCAATCTCCACCCCTTTGATGGTCAGTGAGTAGCTGTTACTGGTGTTGTTCCTGGAAAGCTGAAATCGATTGGAGAAGCCCGGTGACCTGTAAGTGTGGCCATCGATAAGAAGACTAAGTATGATTTCTCCATTACGTGAGTTGTACCAGTGAACGGTGAATTTGTTCACAGTGTTATTCACATCGGTGCTGTTCAGGACACACCGTATCTCCACTATTTCACCTTCACGCACCACCAGAGCTCCTGGCGATTGGATCAGGTATGTGTTTGACTTTAGACCTGTGGGTAATAACAAGCAAAGATCAGAACAGATGATGACCACAAAAATAATTTGAAACGAAAGGCAGCATGAAAGCTCTTGGATATTCATGAATGTTCTGCACATGTATCCTCAATTTGTAAACTCTTTTGTTTTCTCCTTGTCAAGTTATTCTTATAATAAGGCTCGTACAACGACGTAATCGGAGTCTGTCTTTATTTAGCAACTCTGTACAGCAGCAGCAGGCTCGTGTGCATGCCCGGGCATCTCCTCCGCCCAACCTCCGGTTCCGCCCCACAGCGCCCTCTTCAGCCTGGATGCCGTCACTGCAGCCTGTCCTTACACTATTATTCCATAATACCACATCTCCCTTTCTTTGAGAACAAAGGGTGGACTACCTTTGTCTCTGCAGGTCTTAAGGGGTTTATTCTGCCCTTTTGCTGGAAGACCTGTCCCTGATCTGTCCCTGTCTCAAGCATGCAAACTAGAAATAAAATAACTTACGCGTTACCATACTGTGAACTATTACTTTAGCAGCTGTGTTCTTCAAAACTTAAACTCTCAGGTTTCAGGTAAATGTAACAGGTTTAGCAGAACAATTTCACAATCACTTTTTCTTTACCGTAGAAAACAAATCAATAAATCACCAATCAAGTCTCTTCGGCTTTCTAACCTCTCTCCCACACCTGGTCCACACAGTCTCTGTGGTGGGGCCCTCTCTGCTGGGTGATGTTGTCACTGGTGGAGCTGGCTCTGGTGTAGGTGAATCTTCTCCCACCGGTGGCTCATCCGCGTCGACTACCCCACTGTTGGTCTGCAGCGGCACCAAGTGATGCCGGTTCCTCCTCAGTGTGCCCTGAGGCACCTGGACGATATAAGAGTGAGGGGTATTGTGTGTAGATCGCACTGTGCCCTGGACTCGTGCATCGGTGATCCACACATCCTCCCCAGGTACGAGTGGCTCCAGATTTCTTGCTCCGTGCCTCTTGTCGAAGGATCTTGCGTCGTTCCTCCTCTTCTCCCTTTCTTTGGCCCCCAGCGCGTTGTAGTCAGGCAAAACTGGATTCAGCAGGGTTGGAAGGGCAGGAACTGTAGTGCGGAGGTGGCGCCCCATCAACAGCTCGGCCGGGCTATAGCCGTTCTGTAGAGGGGTTGCTCTGTAGGCCAGCAATGCAAGATATGGGTCTGATGCCTTTGTTAGCAGGTTTTTCACGGTTTGTACAGCGCGTTCCGCCTCCCCATTGCTCTGAGGAAACCTGGGGCTGCTCGTGATGTGCACAAAGCCATACTCTGCTGCAAAGGCTTTAAAGTGGCTACCTGAGAACTGGGGCTCATTGTCACTTTTAAGAAACTCACAAATTCCATGACGATCTGTGGACCTTGTGGGTGACAGCAGCGCAACTTCCACATACCTTGAGAAATAATCTACTACTAGTAGATATGTCTTGTCTTTCAGCGTGAATAGGTCAGCTCCCAAGGTTTGCCAAGGCCTGTCTGGCATCTCCGTTGGCATCAGCGGCTCTTTGACGTTCCTTCTCTCTTGGATGCAGGTTCTACATTTCAGCACAATGTCATTCAGCTGGCTGCTGAGTCCTGGCCACCATACCGTCTGTTTGGCCCGGCCCCTGCACTTTGTCACCCCCAGGTGTCCCTCATGTAGTCTCTGCAGCACATCACCTTGTAAGGCTGATGGGATGACGAGCCTCGTGCCCCGCAGAAGCAGCCCATCGTGCACAGTCAGCACTGCTCTATCAGCCCAGTAATGTCTCAGCACTCCCTGCAGTTGGCTTTTGTCGGGCCAGCCGTCTGTGCAGTACTCCATCAGTGCAGAGCATGTGCTGTCTGCCTTCCGGTGCTCACGTAGGCTGCTCAGATAATCTCCACTGACAGGAAAGTTGCTGATGACAGAGTCTACATAGATGTTGGTGTCCTCTAATAGGCTTGTGTCTGTGTGTGTTCTTGCGGCTCTCAGAGGAGCACGAGATAAGGTGTCGGCTGTCCACAGGCTTTTGCCAGGGACATGATCGACTGTATAGTTGTACCTCATGAGTCTCATCCTAAATCTTTGGATTCTTGGTGGGAGGTCATCCAAAGCTTTCCCTCCCAGCAGACTCACCAACGGCTTATGGTCAGTTTCCAGCTCGAATGGTCTTCCCAGGATGAAACAGCTGAACCTTTCACATGTCCACGTTGCTGCCAATGCCTCCTTCTCTACTTGAGCATAGCGCTGCTCTGTTGATGTCATTGACCTGGACGCATATGCCACAGGTGACCACATGGCATCGCTCTTCTGCAGCAGGACTGCCCCCAGGCCAAAGGAAGAGGCATCAGCAGAGATCTTTAGAGCACTGTTTGGGTTGTATAATGTGAGCACTGGTGTGGATGACAGCTCTGTTTTTAACTGATCAAAGGCGGCCTGCTGCTCTGTCCCCCAGTACCAGTGGTTCTTCTTGGACAGCAGGTCTCGTAGCACTTTGTCTTTTTCAGCCAGGTTAGGCAAGAAGCGGCCCAGCTGATTGACCATGCCCAGAAAACTCCTGAGTTTGCTGACATTTTTGGGTGCATCCATCTCTTGTACTGCTCTCGTCTTCTCTGGATCTGGCTTCACTCCATCTGCTGAAATCACATGACCCAGGAATCTGACTGTGTGGCGTGTGAGCTCACATTTGTCCATGTTGAACGTAATGCCGGCCTTTTGTGCCTTCTCTAGCACCGCATGTAGCCGCACATCATGCTCCTCCTGCGTCTGTCCCCAGACCAGGATGTCATCCATGTGACACAGTACCCCCTCCAGGCCACCGGTCACTTCTGTCATCATCATCCTTTGAAAGTGCTCGGGGGCTGATGCTATGCCAAAGGGTAGACGGTTAAAATAGTAGCGCCCGAAAGGCGTGATGAAGGTGGTGTATTTGGCAGACTCTTTTGTCAATGGTACTTGCCAAAAGCCCATGTTGGCATCTAATTTGCTGAATACTGTTGCGCCAGCTAGCACGCCCAGAGTGTGCTCCACAGAAGGCAGGATAAACTTTTCTCTGCATACTGATCCATTCATCATTGTGAAGTCCACACAAATGCGAACATCACCTGCTTTTTTCGGCACCACCACCATCCCGGCACACCAATCAGTCGGCTCCTCAATCTTGGTGATTACGCCCATCTTCTCCATACGGTCTATCTCCTCCTTCACTTTTCCCATACGCGGCAGAGGGACTCTGCGTGGTGTGTGGAGAGAGAAGGGCACAGCCTCTGGCTTCAATTTAATTGAGTATGGCCTCAGAACAAGACCCAAGCCGCTACACAGCTTCGGATATTGTTGTTTCACTGATTCCAAGGTGATGCCGTCAACCCTGCACACAAGATGAAGCCGTTCTATGGCAAGCCTTCCCAACAGTGCAGTGTGCAGGTCTTTTACTACATAAATGTTCTCTATGGCTGTCTTTTTGCCTCTGCGCAGTGTTTCTCTGGCTACACCCAGGACAGAGAGTGCATTGCCCCCTGGCCCAAACAATGGGCGTGTCGACACTGCCAGGCGCTTCACATCATGACCCCTTGTAATGTCATGGTACACCTCGGCTGGCATGGCGGTGACATCAGCACCAGTGTCTATTTTAAAGCACACTTTTTTTTGTCTCACTTGTAGCTGCACCGTCCACGGGTCTTTTCCATCATCCACGGCTCCCAGGAAAAAGCTCTCTTCTTCCTCTGTAGTGACAGCATTGAGAGATTTTGCACTGTTTCTGCACACTTTGCCATAATGTCCCTTTTTGCCACAGTTGTGACACACAGCATCTTTAGCAGGGCATTCCAATATTCCATGCAAGGGCATTTTTCCACATCTATAACAGACCTTTGAACCTGGCTGTGGCCGTGTATTAAGTTTATTTTTGCCTGGTGTTTGTGCTTGTGGCTGAGGCTTTGAGGGAAATTTGGGTTTTCTGTAGCTTTTTGCATGCACCGCATCAACATTAGAGCACTTGCTATTTTCTCCTTTTAAGTCAGACCGCTGTCGTCTAACTTCTTCAGACTGCCTTGTCTCTGTTATAGCAGTTCCAAGGGTTAGGTCTCTGTCTAGCTGTAGCTTTTCTGACAATGAGATGTTCCTCAGCCCGACCACTAACCTGTCGCGGATCAGCTCGTTCTGTAACTGTCCATAGTTGCAGTGTTCAGCTAATCCATATAGAGCAGTGATGAAGGAATCCACCGTTTCTCCTGGCAGTTGCACACGCTGATTGAACTTGGCTCTTTCGTAGATTACATTCTTTTTAGGCACAAAAAATGCATCCAAGCCCGCCTTGACATCCGTATACATCCTCCTCTCTTCTGCAGTTAGCGTTAGCCCCTTTAGCACATCTTCGGCTTCATCGCCCGTGCAATACACTAACGTGTTCACCTGGTTCTCTGCCGACGTCGCGTTTAAGTTGCTTGCAAGCCGAAAGCGGTCGAATCTCCTGATCCAACCCTCCCATTCTTGAGGCTTGGTAAAATCGAATGGCTCTGGAGGTTGTATTGTGAACGTAGCAGTTGGTGTAGGTTGCGCCATATCTGCCGGCTCGTCTCCCCTTTCCCGCCAAAACGATACACCCGCCTCTTCTTATTTTATTTTTTTTCTACTTACAAGTCTCCCAGTTCTGACACCATGTCATGTTTTTCTTATAATAAGGCTCGTACAACGACGTAATCGGAGTCTGTCTTTATTTAGCAACTCTGTACAGCAGCAGCAGGCTCGTGTGCATGCCCTGGCATCTCCTCCACCCAACCTCCGGTTCCGCCCCACAGCGCCCTCTTCAGCCCGGATGCCGTCACTGCAGCCTGTCCTTACACTATTATTCCATAATACCACACTCCTGAGCTTCGCTCTTTCACTCTGCACTGAAATGACAAACAATACCTTTGGTAAAAGCAACAGCTCAAAAGTACAAACACTGAATATCAAAGGTTAAATCCTGCTCCATGTAAGTGCTTGTTGACCGTACACAGTGTGTTAAACTGAGCAGTAAATCAGGAACAAAGCTGGCAGTTCTAGTAACATTCATCTAATATATGTAAGATTCTGTTGCAGAGTCAGATAAAGACTAAGGAAATTCAGAATGCTTCCAACAGCTCTTACCAATGTCTACACATGGACCGCATAAAGCATCCTGTTGATTACATCACAGCCTAGTTTGGCAATTACTCTACCCTACACTCCACATAACATAGAACTAGTGTGAATGGGTTCTATGTTATGCTGTATCACTACATGACTGAACTAAACTAAATCGTCAATGCCTCTGGTCGTTTTGTGCTCCCTGATCCTACTATCCTTACTTTCCACTTCTCCAGGATTATGTAGGGAGTGGATGAGAAGTGGGATAACATAGAACTAGTGTGAATGTGTAATCTATGGTCGGCATGGGCTCCATGTTCCAATGTGCCTGTTTCCATGCTGTATCACTACATGACTGAACTAAACTAAACTAAATCCTCAACGCCTTTGGTCGCTTTGTGTTCCCTGATCCTACTATCTTAACCTTTCACTTCTCCAGGATTGTTAGCTCTGAAACTGCACAAATCTCACTATTAGAAGACTCCCACTATTTGTATGTTGTTCTACCTACAACCAAATGCTCCCAATCTACTTCCACCAGGTGCTGTCTTATTGAAATCAGGCTTCCCCAATTTAGGACCTTGTCCTCTGCACCAATTTTCTCCATTTCCATAACTGTCTTGAAACTTAAAGCAAAATAATACCAATAAAATAACACCAGCAAAATAACACCAATAAAATGATCCATTGCTAAAAAGAAAAATTCCTGGAAGAACTCATCCTTTCAGGCAGCATATGTGGACCAGTCTGGACCCCAAACTTCAACTGTCCATTTCCCTTACCAGTGGTTGCCTGATCTGCCGAGGTCCTCCTGCATTTTGTTTATTGCTTCACATTCCAGTATCTGCCATATCTTGTGCCTCCATGCACCAGATACACTGCTACCATTAGCCCAGCCTTATTTCCCAAGATTAGGTCCAGTGCAGCTAATAGGACTATCTACACATTGGCTGAACTCTCCCGGGTGCACTTTATTAACTCTTCCCCATTTAAACTCTGCACTAATGTACTCTCCATCAATATTGGAGAAGAATCATGCTTGACTTATCTTCTGGAATTTTTTGAAGATGTAACTAGGAAAATGGACAAGGGAGAGCCAGTGGATTTAATGTACCTGGACTTTCTGAAAGCATTTGATAAGGTCCCACATAGGAGATTAGTGGGCAAAATCAGGGAACATGGTAGAGTGCTGACATGGATAGAAAATTGGTTGGCAGACAGGAGTAGGGATTAATGGGTCCCTTTCAGAATGGCAGGCAGTGACTAGTGAGGTACTGCAAGACTCGTTGCTGGGATCGCAGCTATTTACAATATACATCAATGATTTGGATGAAAGGATTCATAGAAACATAGAAAATAGGTGCAGGAGGCCATTCGGCCCATCAATACAATACTATTACAATACAATACAATTCAATTTATTCGAGCCATTCATTGTGATCATGGCTGATCGTCCCCTGTCAATAACCCGTGCCTGCCTTCTCCCCATATCCCTTGACTCCACTAGCCCCTAGAGCTCTATCTAACTCTCTTAAATCCATCCAGTTACTTGGCCTCCACTGCCCTCTGTTGCAGGGAATTCCATAAATTAACAACTCTGGGTGAAAACGGTTTTTCTCACCTCAGTCTTTAATGACCTCCCCTTTATTCTAAGACTGTGGCCCCTGGTTCAAAGCAACATTAGCAAATTTGCAGATGACACAAAGCTGGGTGGCAGTGTGAACTGTGAGGAGGATGCTATGAGAATACAGGGTGACTTGGACAGGTTGGGGGAGTGGGCAGATGCATAGCAGATGAAGTTTAATGCAGATAAATGTGAGGTTATCCACTTTGGTAGCAAAAACAGGAAGGCAGATTACTATCTAAATGGCGTCAAGTTGGGAAAAGGGGAAGTACAACGGGATCTGGGGGGTCCTTGTTCATCAGTCTACGAAAGTAAGCATGCAGGTACAGCAGGCAGTGAAGAAAGCGAATGGCATGTTGGCCTTTATGACAAGAGGAATCGAATATAGGAGCTAAGAGGTCCTTCTGCAGTTGTACAGAGGCCTAGTGAGACCACACCTGGAGTATTGTGTGCAGTTTTGGTCCCCTAATTTGAGGAAGGACATTCTTGCTATTGAGGGACTGCAGCGTAGGTTTACAAGGTTAATTCCCGGAATCGCGGGACTGTCGTATGCTGAGAGAATGGAGCAGCTGGGCTTGTACATTCTGGGGTTTAGAAGGATGAGAGGATATCTCATTGAAACATATAAGATTGTTAAGGGTTTGGACACGCTAGAGGCAGGAAACATGTTCCCGATGTTGGGGGAGTCCAGAACCAGGGGCCACAGTTTAAGAATAAGTTGTAAGCCATTTAGAACGGAGATGAGGAAACATTTTTCCTCACAGAGAGTGGTGAGTCTGTGGAATTCTCTGCCTCAGGTGGAGGTAGGTTCTCTGGATGCTTTCAAGAGAGAGCGAGATAGGGCTCTTAAAAATAGTGGAGTCGGGGGATATGAGGAGAAGGCAGGAATGGGGTACTGATTGGGGATGATCAGCCATGATCGCATTAAATGGCGGTGCTGGCTCAAATGGTCGAAAGGCCTACTCCTGCGCCTATTGTCTATTGTCTGTTGTCTATTGTCTAAGTATAAATCCCCCACCATTATAACCCTACTGCTCTTGTATTGGATGTGGACCATTGGCTTAAAGATTGATCTGCAGTACAATTCTGCTCCATTTGTGGAGATTTGTAGGGAGGATGCACTTGTAAGAAAAACAGAGTGGAACAGCAAGAACTTTCAACTTTCAACATCAGGCCCTACGACCCATGATGTCTGCGCTGAACATGCCGCCTACTTAAATAATCTCCTGCCTATCTAAAAGGTTCTTAAATGCTACTATCGTTTCCACAATCACCACTGACAGTACATTCCAGGTGCCTAAATATAGTAAGAAATCGGCTTTGTATCTTCTTTAAATTTCTCTCTTCTCACTTTAAACCTAATGTTTAAGATTGGCACTGTGGTGCAGTGGTAGAGTTGCTGCCTTACAGAGCTTGCAGCGCCTCAGACCCGGGTTTGAACCTGACTACGGGTGCTGTCTGTACCGAATTTGTACGCTCTCCTCGTGACCGGGTTGGTTTCCTCCCACACTCCAAAGACATATAGGTTTGTAGGTTAATTGGCTTGGTATCAATGTAAAATTGTCCCTAACGTGTGTTGAATAGTGTTAATGTATGTATAATAGTAAGATTAAAC
Source organism: Amblyraja radiata (assembly GCF_010909765.2). Lineage (NCBI taxonomy): Eukaryota > Metazoa > Chordata > Chondrichthyes > Rajiformes > Rajidae > Amblyraja > Amblyraja radiata. The sequence continues at coordinate 64,306,421 of NC_045963.1, read as the reverse complement.
GAGAACTTACCAGTTTGAAGTTTGATCATGATTTTATGAGGAGTTACGATGAGTGATTACGTGAAGAAGGCCGTCAACCCACTTGGCGCGTCATACTTCAAAGCAGCAAGTAGTTGACCATGAACATATTAAGATTTTGAGAACTGGAATTACCATGTGACCTTGATAATATGAGGGTGGGAGCGGTGGGCACGTAATCGCTCATCGTAACTCCTCATAAAATCAAGATCAAACTTCAAACTGGTAAGTTCTCGTTTAATCTTACTATTTTACTTCGGAGTCACGTGAGTGACTACGCGAAGATTTCAAAGCTCTGTGATTTCACGCCGGAACCGAATCCATGCGTAACACACTGCTTGAAGTGACCATGGATGAGTGAAAAAAGATGACTTGGTTTGTTATGCTGATGCTTGATCATCCAATGAAAATAATAGCGACCCCTTTCATCCAGAGGAAACTATTAACAGAGTCAAAAATGGAGTTAACAAATACAATACAATACAATACAATTTATTTGTTGTCATTTGAACCCAGAGGTTCAAAACGAAATTTGGTTTCTGCAGTCATACACACAAGAAGAACCAGGACACAACACAATTTACACAAACATCCATCACAGTGAATCTCCTCCTCACTGTGATGGAAGGCAAAGTCTTATCTCTCCCCTGCACTCCTCATTCTCCTCCCGATGTCAGAGTCAAAGCCCCCGGCGGGCGATGGTAAATACGTCCCGCGGCAATTATAAAGTCGGGTGATGCAAGGCCCTGCTCCGGGTCTTGGTGTTGGAGCCCCCGGCGTGCCTCCCGCGGCCATTTAAAGCCGCACCGGGCGATGTAAGGCCCTGCTCCATGTCATCCTCAACCCCGGAACTCAGGCGGGAGAAGTCGCCGTTACGGAAGCCCCGAAAAGCGGTCTCCCAGCAGGGACCCGCGGGCTCCCGGTGTCACTGTCCACTAGACCTGCGGTTGGAGCCTCCGAATCTCCAGGGTCGGGCTGCAGCAGCGCGCCACCACCACTCCTCCCGCTCCGAACTCGGCCAGCTCGGCGATGGTAAGTAAGTCCGCAGCTCCACGACTGGAGCCCCAGGTCGTTCCGGTTGGAGGCCGCTCCACGGTGCTAGGCCCCAACGACAACGGAGACCCGACAGAGAAAAGGTCGGGTTCTCCGTGCAGGGGAAAGATTTAAAAGTTTCCCCCACCACCCCCCTACTCCCCGTCCCCCACACACATGCCCAGTTAAAAAAATAAAATAAAAACTACATTCAAACGAGACAAAAAAAAATTAAAAAGACAGAAGGACTGTAGACTGTAGAAGGACTGTACAATTTGGAAGATGGCGCCGGTGTGTGTGGCCTGCCGTCTGTTGCTGCCGGTGTTGTGTGTGCTGTTTGCTGTTTCGCTTCTTGCTCTAGATGTCGACTCTCTGCTGGTGTATGATCGCCAAACACTGCTGGATCTTCTACTTTCTGAAGAATTGGATGGTGGTGGACGTGGAACTTTGCCCCCGCTTCTGGCGAGGGCCCCGACTCGCCTTTGCCGCGCCCTGGCTCCACCTCCTCGGCGTAAGCGCCCCCGTCGCCGGGGAAAATGCAGCGGCCGGCTGGTGAGGCTGAAGGCCCATCTCGCGCGCTTTTCTGCGTCTTCTTCGACGTCTTCTTGGACTGGGATTGGAGCCGTGCCTAGCCTCGTTGTTCCTCGACGCTCGCTGGACCCTGTCGACGCCTGCCTGATGCCTGTCGTCGGCCCGGAAGAAGTGTTCCAGCCCCGCGGCCCCTGCTCTCCTCGTCCCCGCTGGCGCGGGGTGAATCACAGCAACTTGCGGCCCTTGTGTCGGGCTCCCCGGGCTCCCCGGACAGCTAATGCCGCGGACCCGCCGGTTCCTGTCAGGATTGGCCTGGTAAATGCTAGATCGCTAGCGAACAAGACTTTTGTCTTAAAGGATTTCTTCACGTCCCGAGGATTGGATTTCCTCTGCGTGACTGAGACATGGCTGAGTGTTGGTGAGTCCAGCGCTTTCACTGAACTGTTACCCCATGATTGCTGCTATCTTAACTCCCCGCGGACGTCGGGCAGAGGAGGAGGAATAGCTACTGTCCATAAGAGTCATTATAAATGTAAGCAGCTATTGCTATCATCCTCTTTAACCAGCTTTGAACTGAGTTTATTTGAGCTGTTGTGGCTCTCACACAGTGTTGTGTGCTGTGGTCTATCGGCCTCCCAAGTACAATAAGGACTTTTTAAATGACTTTTCTGTTTTCCTGGCTGAAATCATGCCTAAATATGACCGTGTTTCTTATTGTTGGGGATTTTAATGTCCATGTGTGTTGTCCTGATAAGCCAATGGCAAAGGGCTTTTTAAACCTCATTGATTCTTTTAATCTTGTGCAATCTGTGTCTGGACCCACACAAGAGCACGGTCACACACTCGATCTTGTCCTATCATACGGTTTGCCCGTTTCTAACCTAGAGATATGTGACGCAGTGTTTTCAGACCATATGCCTGTATTATTTGAGGCTGCTCTTGCCTGTAATACAGTTAAACCTCGCGCTGCTGCTCGGCGCTGTCACGTTATTAACCCTTCCACTGCTGTTCAGTTCTCGGTTGCTTTCAATTGGAACTCCATCATTCCTGAGTCTGTGTGCAATACAGAGGAGCTTAGCTCATGGTTTCACTCCACCTGCCAAACTGTTTTAGACACTGTGGCTCCATTAAAATCCAGCCAGCCTAAAACTAAATTTGAGCCCTGGCTGAATGACACGACCCATGCTGTCAGACGTGAGTGCCATAGAGCTGAGCGCAAGTGGAAGAAGGACAAACTGCAGGTGTCTTTTCAAATGTTAAGGGAGTGTTGGCGTCATTATCAGAAAACTGTGAAAGATGCTAAAAGAAAACATTTCTCGGATATTATCCTGTCAAACTGTCACAAGCCTCGTGTCTTGTTTAACACCATTGACACAGTTCTTAATGCCCCGCAGACTATCTGTATGGAGGCGTCCCCTGCTGTGTGTGAAAACTTCCTTCACTTTTTTATTGATAAGGTCACTTCTATTAGAGCTCTAATCCCACCATCTGCTTATGACCCCTCAATCTCTGTCCCCTGCTCAGCTGTATTTGACCAGTTTAAGCCTGTGACTCTTTCCTTTTTACAGGAGATTGTTGGTCATTTGAAGCCCTCAGGTTCTCCAAACGATGCTGTCCCTCCTCGACTATTTAAAGAGGTTTTCCCCACTGTAGGACTATCTGTTATTGCAGTCATTAATAGCAGTCTGTCCTCAGGTGTTGTCCCTGAACATTTTAAACATGCAGTAGTACAACCCCTGATTAAAAAACCTGCTCTTGACCCTGCAGTTCTTGGTAATTTCAGGCCTATCTCCAAACTGCCTTTTCTATCAAAAATCCTCGAGAAGATCGTGCACAGTCAATTAATGGCCTTTCTGGAAGAACATAATTTTTTAGAAGTTTTCCAATCCGGTTTTAAATCCCTGCACAGCACCGAATCAGCCCTTTTAAGAGTTTTTAATTATATTTTTTTAGCTACTGACCGTGGTGACTGTGTTACCCTTGTGCTTTTAGATTTGACTGCTGCTTTTGACACAGTGGATCATGAAATATTGATCTCTCGTTTGAAGCAGTGGGTGGGTATCAGGGGCATAGCACTGGAGTGGTTCAGGTCGTACCTGGCTGATCGAACTTTCTGTGTCAGCCTTGGGGACTCTGTATCCTCCTCTGCTCCTCTCTCGTGTGGGGTCCCACAGGGCTTAGTTCTTGGCCATCTCCTCTTTTCTCTCTATTTGCTCCCACTTGGTTCCATACTTAGGAAACATGAAATTTCATTTCACTTTTATGCAGACGACAGTCAGATTTATGTGCCTCTTAAAAAGAAGGATGAACACTCTGTCGGACTGTTACTTGAGTGTCTCAACGACATAAAGGCCTGGATGGCTCTGAACTTTTTTTAATTTAATGATAAAAAGACGGAAGTAATGGTTTTTGGTGGCACCACTGGGGCCCCCCCTGTAGATCTGGGCTCCCTGGCCCAGTATATCAAACCAAGCATTACAAACCTAGGGGTTAAAGTGGACCCTGAGCTTAAATTTGACAGTCAGATCAAGGCTGTTGTTAAATCAAGCTTTTTCCATTTGAGGCAGCTGGCCAAAATAAAGCCAATTCTGTCAAGGCAGCACTTTGAGACGGTAATCCACGCCTTTGTTACCACTCGGCTGGATTACTGCAATGCGCTGTATGTGGGGGTTGGTGGGTCCTCCATCGCCCGTCTCCAGATGGTACAGAATGCAGCTGTACGTCTTTTAACTGGCACACGTAAACATGAGCACATTTCGCACATTTTAGCCTCACTCCACTGGTTGCCTATTCAGTTTAGGATCCATTTCTTTTATTTGCTTTTAAATCCCTAAATGGTCTTGCCCCGCCCTACCTATCTGAGCTTCTACACCCTTATACACCCGCCCGCTCTCTCAGGTCAGATAATCAGCTGCTCCTGAGTGGGCCTAAAACTAAGCGGAAGCTCAGAGGGGACCGTGCCTTTGCTGTGTCGGCACCCAAATTATGGAACGATCTGCCTCTCCACATTAAACAGGCCTCTTCTCTGTCTGTTTTTAAATCACTTCTTAAAACCCATCTCTTCTCCGTGGCCTTTGATACCCAGTAAGATGTCGACTTTATTTACTTGATTTAATTTCTTATTTTGATTGCTTTATTGCGTGGCTATTATTTTTACTCATATTTTATGTCTTTTAATTTATTGTTGTATTTCATATGTAATTTTTGCGCCTTATGTGAGCTGTTATGTTATGTTCTGTTATGTTGTCTGTTTATGATGTCTTGTTTATTCTTCTGCACAGCACTTTGGTCAACATTGGTTGTCTTAAAGTGCTTAACAAATAAAGTTGGATTGGATTGGATTGGATAGAGGCCGCTGCGACGTGATTTGGCAATGGGTTGTATTAAAATTGGTAAAGTATGTTCGTTTGACCATCCTGCAGCTGCTAGGATGTGGTCCAAAGCAAACGTACATAATCCTATGAGCTGATGTGGTAGCAGCCCCGGTGGAGTGCGTGTTAAAATATTAGTATTGACTCCTGCATTCACCAAATTCCCGTTTTACCACCTGAAGATGGTAGAACTGAACTTCTTATGAAATTTATATATATATATTTCTTCCACAAAACCTTGTTTTGTTTGGACCCTTAAGGCTCTAAGTGATCTAGACGTATTGTTGTGAATGTGTGACCACACATTCCCGAAAGTCCATCGGGTATGCCATTAAACTGTATGTACCTCACGCCTGGTTAGCTCTGGTTTATTAAATCAAAACATAATATATTTAGAAATAATTTAATTGCCACACAACCAAGGTCGGTGGTATTTGGGTTGCCAGCAGCGGTACAATAATAAAGAACACAACCACATTAAAATTTTACACAAACATCCACCACAGCATTCATCACTGTGGTGGAAGGCACAGAGCTTGGCCAGTCCTCCTCCATTTTCCCCCGTGGTCGGGACCACCACCCTCCACAGCCGTTGCTGCGGGCGTCCAGATGGTAAGGGACAAAGTCAAAGTCAAGGTGAGTCCAGGATCGGCTCTTCCCAACCTGAGACCGCGGCTTCAGGCTGGTGTAGGCCGCAGGCCGGCGGTCAAAGTTTTAAAGTACCTGCCGTGCCGCAGCCGGAAGCACCACAGTCTGCAGGGCCGGCGGTCGAAGCTCCCCTCCTGGGGTGATGTTAAGTCCATACCACGCCCGCGGTAGAAGACGACCGCGGGCCGGCGGTGGAAGCTTCTTCCCCCGGGTCCCCAACGTGAGATCCCGGGCTGTAGACGCCGCACCAGCTGGAGTTCTGCAGACCGCTGCTTCAGGCTGCCGGCTGCTGGCTGCCGCGGGCCAGCGTAACGGAGCGCTCCCCTCCCGCGAGGTCTCACCCGCTCCGCACCGAGAGTCCACGCTGTGCCCGCCGCTGAAGCTCCGGGCGCGTCTCCGGGAAAGTCGGCGCCGATCCATGCTGTTAGGCCACGGGGGAGGCGGCCTGAAAAAGTCGCCTCTCCATGGAAGAGGCGGCCAAAACGGTTTCCCCCTTACCCCCCCTCACCACCCCCCACACATAACACACAAGGAAACATTAAAAACACACTTTTAAACATACTAAAAAAATAAAAAAAGTTGAAAAAAGACGGACACGCTGCCGACAGGCGCTGCCAGTGCAGCGCCCCCTACCAATTTATGTTATTAACATATGTAACCACCCTGTCCAGTCGTAATGTATGTCATGACTGGACCCGTTGCACTGAGGCCAGTGCCATGAGGATTATTACTTTTTGAGAGTCGGCTTGAGATAAGGATGTTGCTGGAGCCCCCTGCTGAAGTAATGTTAACATTACATCATTTCCCATACTCCCATGTACTGGGCCTGGGAGAACTTGTGTTAAGATATCCTATATAATACTGGATATCAGAAGGTGAGGCCCGACAGAGTGGGTTCCACTTGCTGCAGCAAATATGATGAGAAGCACGTTTGCACCGTTTAATGGCACTGTAACTGAGTATTGTCAAAGACTCATATAAATGAACTCTAGGACATTAGTTATTCGTGCTGTATAGCATGTAACATGTGTATTCAGCTAAACCGTTCCCCACCTGCTGAAGTGGAGATGTCCTGCCTCTTTTTTGGTGCTATCCTGCATCCTGCAGTGAGCACTTTCACGAATTTGTCTGACAACCCGCGGCGCAGGAAATCGTCTCGGAGTCTTCAAGAATGACTTGATGTATCATGCAGACGCCGGTCTCCCGAGTCACAGGCTGTGCCAGCAAGTTTTATGCTTTGAATAACCATATAGGTTCTAATAATTCCTATATAGTGGGAACCATGGCTGCATATGTCAGTCAGACAGATTGAGGCCTGAAGCGGTGTCTTGCTGGATAAATTGCAAAGCCACTGATGAGGCAGAATGGAGAAAACACACATGCATTCCTCCATCAAGTGACGATAATGTATATTTTGCCACTGTATGCCACATATTTTGCAGCTGGTAAATAAGCCTGTATGTAAATATATCTAAATTCGATGTTCCATTGAACCCAAAATGACATTAAATACTTTGTAGTCCAACATCCCTCCTGTGTTTCATACATTTCACATGATAGTAGTTTCAAATAAGATTAGGTAAATATCACCGGATCTTTAAACTTCATAGCACCCATGTGACTAACATATGCCACCCCCATAGTGTATCTACTTGGAGTTGAGCATGCAGATTGTGCACATTCTTACAATAACCTTTAACGTATAGAATGCACGATTATAGGTAGTTGATACCAATTACTGAAAATTGGTCCTTATGCAACCCGCATTCGGCCTCCGTAACTGGAGATGGCATACCATACTTCTCATCTTTGAGCACTAGTATCAATTGTAATACTAAGTATACCCGACCAAAATACTGGAGCAATGCTGAATACTGCCACCATTGTGATTTTCGGTAGCTTCAGCTGAGAATAGCATAGGTTTATTTGTAATGACATCTACGGTACTAGAGAGGTTAATTCTTTGCATGTTTTAACTTCAGGTAATGCCAAAGCCCAATTTGCACCGCTGATACACAGCTGCTATATTGTCAACTACACTCTTGATGAATAGAAAGCTGCTTAATAACCAATGAGGTTGTTGCAGGCTTTGTTAATTACATCTCTCGCTCCAGGCGGAATCCCTTGTTAGTTGATAGTTACATGTTAATCCCAATAATCAGTAGTTCTGATTGGTATCAACTTTAATTTAACTGATGGATGGGACCCTATTCTTCAAATATAGTTTGGGCCTATAACAGTTAAATTTTAGCAAAACCCAGCGTTTAACATCATTCCAGATAAATGGTAACTAATGTTCTGAGCTCTGAGCAGCCCAAGCTCCATTTGGAAATTTGATAAATAAACTGGGAACTGTAGGTTAGCCTATTTTGCAACGCTTGACTCTATTATAGCCCAATCAGGTAAATTTCAAATATCTCTTGCGATTCCAGTGAATGGGAACTGCATAGCATGCATCTTTGAGATTGATTGCTTGCCATATAGCTCCTATAAAACAGTTGTTAGACCGTACAAAATTTACTATATTGAAAGTCTGTACTGCACATATGAGTTAAACCTGGATGAAGTGACATCCTCCATTTGTCACCTGTCCTGAAGGGCAATCCTGCCCATCATACTGGGCCTGCCTCGAAAGCCAACTCCGGTCCAAATTCCAAGTCTGCTTGGAACCTATGTATGTTGTGCAGTAAAAATAATCACATGTTATTATCTGTTTTTTAAAACTAGATCTGAAACTCATGTTGTTTTTCATTGTCATTTTGAACAAAAAAACACAACAGTAAAAATTACCAACATATAACTGGTTCACACTCCCTTGTTTCGGTAAACTCAGACCCACCTACCTCCATGGCTACCGGTGGTCTTGTGGTAAGCCCAAAGGCCGCTGATGCGGGTTCCTTTTCTCTCCTTGATTGGGGAGTAGGACTGGTAGGGAGTGTGGATTCCATGTTTCTCCTGACCTCTGCTTGGGTCTTAGTCCTCATCATACTGAGCTTGCCTTGTAAGATGATTCTGGCCATAACTCTGAGTCTGCCTTGAAAGACGACTCTGATCATATTTCCATGCCCAGCTTTCGAGCTACCACCGGCTTCAGTGAACCGCTTACCCCCTATGGAGGTGTGGGGTGTGTTGTCGCCTACTGATGAAGTTTTGCTTGTCATTGGTACGTTGATTAGTCCGACAGCTTTTGCTTCCTTCTTCTGGTCTTACCTGAA